>NC_084758.1:36349404-36515723 GCF_033978785.1 Entelurus aequoreus | reverse complement strand
GCTTAGTATTTGACATCTATAAACAAGCTTAGTATTTGACATCTATAAACAAGCTTAGTATTTGACATCTATAAACAAGCTTTAGTATTTGACATCTATAAACAAGCTTAGTATTTGACATCTATAAACAAGCTTAGTATTTGACATCTATAAACAAGCTTAGTATTTGACATCTATAAACAAGCTTAGTATTTGACATCTATAAACAAGCTTAGTATTTGACATCTATAAACAAGCTTAGTATTTGACATCTATAAACAAGCTTAGTATTTGACATCTATAAACAAGCTTAGTATTTGACATCTATAAACAAGCTTAGTATTTGACATCTATAAACAAGCTTAGTATTTGACATCTATAAACAAGCTTAGTATTTGACATCTATAAACAAGCTTAGTATTTGACATCTATAAACAAGCTTAGTATTTGACATCTATAAACAAGCTTAGTATTTGACATCTATAAACAAGCTTAGTATTTGACATCTATAAACAAGCTTAGTATTTGACATCTATAAACAAGCTTAGTATTTGACATCTATAAACAAGCTTAGTATTTGACATCTATAAACAAGCTTAGTATTTGACATCTATAAACAAGCTTAGTATTTGACATCTATAAACAAGCTTAGTATTTGACATCTATAAACAAGCTTAGTATTTGCATCTATAAACAAGCTTAGTATTTGACATCTATAAACAAGCTTAGTATTTGACATCTATAAACAAGCTTAGTATTTGACATCTATAAACAAGCTTAGTATTTGACATCTATAAACAAGCTTAGTATTTGACATCTATAAACAAGCTTAGTATTTGACATCTATAAACAAGCTTAGTATTTGAACATCTATAAACAAGCTTAGTATTTGACATCTATAAACAAGCTTAGTATTTGACATCTATAAACAAGCTTAGTATTTTTGACATCTATAAACAAGCTTAGTATTTGACATCTATAAACAAGCTTAGTATTTGACATCTATAAACAAGCTTAGTATTTGACATCTATAAACAAGCTTAGTATTTGACATCTATAAACAGCTTAGTATTTGACATCTATAAACAAGCTTAGTATTTGACATCTATAAACAAGCTTAGTATTTGACATCTATAAACAAGCTTAGTATTTGACATCTATAAACAAGCTTAGTATTTGACATCTATAAACAAGCTTAGTATTTGACATCTATAAACAAGCTAGTATTTGACATCTATAAACAAGCCTTAGTATTTGACATCTATAAACAAGCTTAGTATTTGACATCTATAAACAAGCTTAGTATTTGACATCTATAAACAAGCTTAGTATTTGACATCTATAAACAAGCTTAGTATTTGACATCTATAACAAGCTTAGTATTTGACATCTATAAACAAGCTTAGTATTTGACATCTATAAACAAGCTTAGTATTTGACATCTATAAACAAGCTTAGTATTTGACATCTATAAACAAGCTTAGTATTTGACATCTATAAACAAGCTTAGTATTTGACATCTATAAACAAGCTTAGTATTTGACATCTATAAACAAGCTAGTATTTGACATCTATAAACAAGCTTAGTATTTGACATCTATAAACAAGCTTAGTATTTGACATCTATAAACAAGCTTAGTATTTGACATCTATAAACAAGCTTAGTATTTGACATCTATAAACAAGCTTAGTATTTGACATCTATAAACAAGCTTAGTATTTGACATCTATAAACAAGCTTAGTATTTGACATCTATAAACAAGCTTAGTATTTGACATCTATAAACAAGCTTAGTATTTGACATCTATAAACAAGCTTAGTATTTGACATCTATAAACAAGCTTAGTATTTGACATCTATAAACAAGCTTAGTATTTGACATCTATAAACAAGCTTAGTATTTGACATCTATAAACAAGCTTAGTATTTGACATCTATAAACAAGCTTAGTATTTGACATCTATAAACAAGCTTAGTATTTGACATCTATAAACAAGCTTAGTATTTGACATCTATAAACAAGCTTAGTATTTGACATCTATAAACAAGCTTAGTATTTGACATCTATAAACAAGCTTAGTATTTGACATCTATAAACAAGCTTAGTATTTGACATCTATAAACAAGCTTAGTATTTGACATCTATAAACAAGCTTAGTATTTTGACATCTATAAACAAGCTTAGTATTTGACATCTATAAACAAGCTTAGTATTTGACATCTATAAACAAGCTTAGTATTTGACATCTATAAACAAGCTTAGTATTTGACATCTATAAACAAGCTTAGTATTTGACATCTATAAACAAGCTTAGTATTTGACATCTATAACAAGCTTAGTATTTGACATCTATAAACAAGCTTAGTATTTGACATCTATAAACAAGCTTAGTATTTGACATCTATAAACAAGCTTAGTATTTGACATCTATAAACAAGCTTAGTATTTGACATCTATAAACAAGCTTAGTATTTGACATCTATAAACAAGCTTAGTATTTGACATCTATAAACAAGCTTAGTATTTGACATCTATAAACAAGCTTAGTATTTGACATCTATAAACAAGCTTAGTATTTGACATCTATAAACAAGCTTAGTATTTGACATCTATAAACAAGCTTAGTATTTGACATCTATAAACAAGCTTAGTATTTGACATCTATAAACAAGCTTAGTATTTGACATCTATAAACAAGCTTAGTATTTGACATCTATAAACAAGCTTAGTATTTGACATCTATAAACAAGCTTAGTATTTGACATCTATAAACAAGCTTAGTATTTGACATCTATAAACAAGCTTAGTATTTGACATCTATAAACAAGCTTAGTATTTGACATCTATAAACAAGCTTAGTATTTGACATCTATAAACAAGCTTAGTATTTGACATCTATAAACAAGCTTTAGTATTTGACATCTATAAACAAGCTTAGTATTTGACATCTATAAACAAGCTTAGTATTTGACATCTATAAACAAGCTTAGTATTTGACATCTATAAACAAGCTTAGTATTTGACATCTATAACAAGCTTAGTATTTGACATCTATAAACAAGCTAGTATTTGACATCTATAAACAAGCTTAGTATTTGACATCTATAAACAAGCTTAGTATTTGACATCTATAAACAAGCTTAGTATTTGACATCTATAAACAAGCTTAGTATTTGACATCTATAAACAAGCTTAGTATTTGACATCTATAAACAAGCTTAGTATTTGACATCTATAAACAAGCTTAGTATTTGACATCTATAAACAAGCTTAGTATTTGACATCTATAAACAAGCTTAGTATTTGACATCTATAAACAAGCTTAGTATTTGACATCTATAAACAAGCTTAGTATTTGACATCTATAAACAAGCTTAGTATTTGACATCTATAAACAAGCTTAGTATTTGACATCTATAAACAAGCTTAGTATTTGACATCTATAAACAAGCTTAGTATTGACATCTATAAACAAGCTTAGTATTTGACATCTATAAACAAGCTTAGTATTTGACATCTATAAACAAGCTTAGTATTTGACATCTATAAACAAGCTTAGTATTTGACATCTATAAACAAGCTTAGTATTTGACATCTATAAACAAGCTTAGTATTTGACATCTATAAACAAGCTTAGTATTTGACATCTATAAACAAGCTTAGTATTTGACATCTATAAACAAGCTTAGTATTTGACATCTATAAACAAGCTTAGTATTTGACATCTATAAACAAGCTTAGTATTTGACATCTATAAACAAGCTTAGTATTTGACATCTATAAACAAGCTTAGTATTTGACATCTATAACAAGCTTAGTATTTGACATCTATAACAAGCTTAGTATTTGACATCTATAACAAGCTTAGTATTTGACATCTATAAACAAGCTTAGTATTTGACATCTATAAACAGCTTAGTATTTGACATCTATAAACAAGCTTAGTATTTGACATCTATAAACAAGCTTAGTATTTGACATCTATAAACAAGCTTAGTATTTGACATCTATAAACAAGCTTAGTATTTGACATCTATAAACAAGCTTAGTATTTGACATCTATAACAAGCTTAGTATTTGACATCTATAAACAAGCTTAGTATTTGACATCTATAAACAAGCTTAGTATTTGACATCTATAAACAAGCTTAGTATTTGACATCTATAAACAAGCTTAGTATTTGACATCTATAAACAAGCTTAGTATTTGACATCTATAAACAAGCTTAGTATTTGACATCTATAAACAAGCTAGTATTTGACATCTATAAACAAGCTTAGTATTTGACATCTATAAACAAGCTTAGTATTTGACATCTATAAACAAGCTTAGTATTTGACATCTATAAACAAGCTTAGTATTTGACATCTATAAACAAGCTTAGTATTTGACATCTATAAACAAGCTTAGTATTTGACATCTATAAACAAGCTTAGTATTTGACATCTATAAACAAGCTTAGTATTTGACATCTATAAACAAGCTTAGTATTTGACATCTATAAACAAGCTTAGTATTTGACATCTATAAACAAGCTTAGTATTTGACATCTATAAACAAGCTTAGTATTTGACATCTATAAACAAGCTTAGTATTTGACATCTATAAACAAGCTTAGTATTTGACATCTATAAACAAGCTTAGTATTTGACATCTATAAACAAGCTTAGTATTTGACATCTATAAACAAGCTTAGTATTTGACATCTATAAACAAGCTTAGTATTTGACATCTATAAACAAGCTTAGTATTTGACATCTATAAACAAGCTTAGTATTTGACATCTATAAACAAGCTTAGTATTTGACATCTATAAACAAGCTTAGTATTTGACATCTATAAACAAGCTTAGTATTTGACATCTATAAACAAGCTTAGTATTTGACATCTATAAACAAGCTTAGTATTTGACATCTATAAACAAGCTTAGTATTTGACATCTATAAACAAGCTTAGTATTTGACATCTATAAACAAGCTTAGTATTTGACATCTATAAACAAGCTTAGTATTTGACATCTATAAACAAGCTTAGTATTTGACATCTATAAACAAGCTTAGTATTTGACATCTATAAACAAGCTTAGTATTTGACATCTATAAACAAGCTTAGTATTTGACATCTATAAACAAGCTTAGTATTTGACATCTATAAACAAGCTTAGTATTTGACATCTATAAACAAGCTTAGTATTTGACATCTATAAACAAGCTTAGTATTTGACATCTATAAACAAGCTTAGTATTTGACATCTATAAACAAGCTTAGTATTTGACATCTATAAACAAGCTTAGTATTTGACATCTATAAACAAGCTTAGTATTTGACATCTATAAACAAGCTTAGTATTTGACATCTATAAACAAGCTTAGTATTTGACATCTATAAACAAGCTTAGTATTTGACATCTATAAACAAGCTTAGTATTTGACATCTATAAACAAGCTTAGTATTTGACATCTATAAACAAGCTTAGTATTTGACATCTATAAACAAGCTTAGTATTTGACATCTATAAACAAGCTTAGTATTTGACATCTATAAACAAGCTTAGTATTTGACATCTATAAACAAGCTTAGTATTTGACATCTATAAACAAGCTTAGTATTTGACATCTATAAACAAGCTTAGTATTTGACATCTATAAACAAGCTTAGTATTTGACATCTATAAACAAGCTTAGTATTTGACAATCTATAAACAAGCTTAGTATTTGACATCTATAAACAAGCTTAGTATTTGACATCTATAAACAAGCTTAGTATTTGACATCTATAAACAAGCTTAGTATTTGACATCTATAACAAGCTTAGTATTTGACATCTATAAACAAGCTTAGTATTTGACATCTATAAACAAGCTTAGTATTTGACATCTATAAACAAGCTTAGTATTTGACATCTATAAACAAGCTTAGTATTTGACATCTATAAACAAGCTTAGTATTTGACATCTATAAACAAGCTTAGTATTTGACATCTATAAACAAGCTTAGTATTTGACATCTATAAACAAGCTTAGTATTTGACATCTATAAACAAGCTTAGTATTTGACATCTATAAACAAGCTTAGTATTTGACATCTATAAACAAGCTTAGTATTTGACATCTATAAACAAGCTTAGTATTTGACATCTATAAACAAGCTTAGTATTTGACATCTATAAACAAGCTTAGTATTTGACATCTATAACAAGCTTAGTATTTGACATCTATAAACAAGCTTAGTATTTGACATCTATAAACAAGCTTAGTATTTGACATCTATAAACAAGCTTAGTATTTGACATCTATAAACAAGCTTAGTATTTGACATCTATAAACAAGCTTAGTATTTGACATCTATAAACAAGCTTAGTATTTGACATCTATAAACAAGCTTAGTATTTGACATCTATAAACAAGCTTAGTATTTGACATCTATAAACAAGCTTAGTATTTGACATCTATAAACAAGCTTAGTATTTGACATCTATAAACAAGCTTAGTATTTGACATCTATAAACAAGCTTAGTATTTGACATCTATAAACAAGCTTAGTATTTGACATCTATAAACAAGCTTAGTATTTGACATCTATAAACAAGCTTAGTATTTGACATCTATAAACAAGCTTAGTATTTGACATCTATAAACAAGCTTAGTATTTGACATCTATAAACAAGCTTAGTATTTGACATCTATAAACAAGCTTAGTATTTGACATCTATAAACAAGCTTAGTATTTGACATCTATAAACAAGCTTAGTATTTGACATCTATAAACAAGCTTAGTATTTGACATCTATAAACAAGCTTAGTATTTGACATCTATAAACAAGCTTAGTATTTGACATCTATAAACAAGCTTAGTATTTGACATCTATAAACAAGCTTAGTATTTGACATCTATAAACAAGCTTAGTATTTGACATCTATAAACAAGCTTAGTATTTGACATCTATAAACAAGCTTAGTATTTGACATCTATAAACAAGCTTAGTATTTGACATCTATAAACAAGCTTAGTATTTGACATCTATAAACAAGCTTAGTATTTGACATCTATAAACAAGCTTAGTATTTGACATCTATAAACAAGCTTAGTATTTGACATCTATAAACAAGCTTAGTATTTGACATCTATAAACAAGCTTAGTATTTGACATCTATAAACAAGCTTAGTATTTGACATCTATAAACAAGCTTAGTATTTGACATCTATAAACAAGCTTAGTATTTGACATCTATAAACAAGCTTAGTATTTGACATCTATAAACAAGCTTAGTATTTGACATCTATAAACAAGCTTAGTATTTGACATCTATAAACAAGCTTAGTATTTGACATCTATAAACAAGCTTAGTATTTGACATCTATAAACAAGCTTAGTATTTGACATCTATAAACAAGCTTAGTATTTGACATCTATAAACAAGCTTAGTATTTGACATCTATAAACAAGCTTAGTATTTGACATCTATAAACAAGCTTAGTATTTGACATCTATAAACAAGCTTAGTATTTGACATCTATAAACAAGCTTAGTATTTGACATCTATAAACAAGCTTAGTATTTGACATCTATAAACAAGCTTAGTATTTGACATCTATAAACAAGCTTAGTATTTGACATCTATAAACAAGCTTAGTATTTGACATCTATAAACAAGCTTAGTATTTGACATCTATAAACAAGCTTAGTATTTGACATCTATAAACAAGCTTAGTATTTGACATCTATAAACAAGCTTAGTATTTGACATCTATAAACAAGCTTAGTATTTGACATCTATAAACAAGCTTAGTATTTGACATCTATAAACAAGCTTAGTATTTGACATCTATAAACAAGCTTAGTATTTGACATCTATAAACAAGCTTAGTATTTGACATCTATAAACAAGCTTAGTATTTGACATCTATAAACAAGCTTAGTATTTGACATCTATAAACAAGCTTAGTATTTGACATCTATAAACAAGCTTAGTATTTGACATCTATAAACAAGCTTAGTATTTGACATCTATAAACAAGCTTAGTATTTGACATCTATAAACAAGCTTAGTATTTGACATCTATAAACAAGCTTAGTATTTGACATCTATAAACAAGCTTAGTATTTGACATCTATAAACAAGCTTAGTATTTGACATCTATAAACAAGCTTAGTATTTGACATCTATAAACAAGCTTAGTATTTGACATCTATAAACAAGCTTAGTATTTGACATCTATAAACAAGCTTAGTATTTGACATCTATAAACAAGCTTAGTATTTGACATCTATAAACAAGCTTAGTATTTGACATCTATAAACAAGCTTAGTATTTGACATCTATAAACAAGCTTAGTATTTGACATCTATAAACAAGCTTAGTATTTGACATCTATAAACAAGCTTAGTATTTGACATCTATAAACAAGCTTAGTATTTGACATCTATAAACAAGCTTAGTATTTGACATCTATAAACAAGCTTAGTATTTGACATCTATAAACAAGCTTAGTATTTGACATCTATAAACAAGCTTAGTATTTGACATCTATAAACAAGCTTAGTATTTGACATCTATAAACAAGCTTAGTATTTGACATCTATAAACAAGCTTAGTATTTGACATCTATAAACAAGCTTAGTATTTGACATCTATAAACAAGCTTAGTATTTGACATCTATAAACAAGCTTAGTATTTGACATCTATAAACAAGCTTAGTATTTGACATCTATAAACAAGCTTAGTATTTGACATCTATAAACAAGCTTAGTATTTGACATCTATAAACAAGCTTAGTATTTGACATCTATAAACAAGCTTAGTATTTGACATCTATAAACAAGCTTAGTATTTGACATCTATAAACAAGCTTAGTATTTGACATCTATAAACAAGCTTAGTATTTGACATCTATAAACAAGCTTAGTATTTGACATCTATAAACAAGCTTAGTATTTGACATCTATAAACAAGCTTAGTATTTGACATCTATAAACAAGCTTAGTATTTGACATCTATAAACAAGCTTAGTATTTGACATCTATAAACAAGCTTAGTATTTGACATCTATAAACAAGCTTAGTATTTGACATCTATAAACAAGCTTAGTATTTGACATCTATAAACAAGCTTAGTATTTGACATCTATAAACAAGCTTAGTATTTGACATCTATAAACAAGCTTAGTATTTGACATCTATAAACAAGCTTAGTATTTGACATCTATAAACAAGCTTAGTATTTGACATCTATAAACAAGCTTAGTATTTGACATCTATAAACAAGCTTAGTATTTGACATCTATAAACAAGCTTAGTATTTGACATCTATAAACAAGCTTAGTATTTGACATCTATAAACAAGCTTAGTATTTGACATCTATAAACAAGCTTAGTATTTGACATCTATAAACAAGCTTAGTATTTGACATCTATAAACAAGCTTAGTATTTGACATCTATAAACAAGCTTAGTATTTGACATCTATAAACAAGCTTAGTATTTGACATCTATAAACAAGCTTAGTATTTGACATCTATAAACAAGCTTAGTATTTGACATCTATAAACAAGCTTAGTATTTGACATCTATAAACAAGCTTAGTATTTGACATCTATAAACAAGCTTAGTATTTGACATCTATAAACAAGCTTAGTATTTGACATCTATAAACAAGCTTAGTATTTGACATCTATAAACAAGCTTAGTATTTGACATCTATAAACAAGCTTAGTATTTGACATCTATAAACAAGCTTAGTATTTGACATCTATAAACAAGCTTAGTATTTGACATCTATAAACAAGCTTAGTATTTGACATCTATAAACAAGCTTAGTATTTGACATCTATAAACAAGCTTAGTATTTGACATCTATAAACAAGCTTAGTATTTGACATCTATAAACAAGCTTAGTATTTGACATCTATAAACAAGCTTAGTATTTGACATCTATAAACAAGCTTAGTATTTGACATCTATAAACAAGCTTAGTATTTGACATCTATAAACAAGCTTAGTATTTGACATCTATAAACAAGCTTAGTATTTGACATCTATAAACAAGCTTAGTATTTGACATCTATAAACAAGCTTAGTATTTGACATCTATAAACAAGCTTAGTATTTGACATCTATAAACAAGCTTAGTATTTGACATCTATAAACAAGCTTAGTATTTGACATCTATAAACAAGCTTAGTATTTGACATCTATAAACAAGCTTAGTATTTGACATCTATAAACAAGCTTAGTATTTGACATCTATAAACAAGCTTAGTATTTGACATCTATAAACAAGCTTAGTATTTGACATCTATAAACAAGCTTAGTATTTGACATCTATAAACAAGCTTAGTATTTGACATCTATAAACAAGCTTAGTATTTGACATCTATAAACAAGCTTAGTATTTGACATCTATAAACAAGCTTAGTATTTGACATCTATAAACAAGCTTAGTATTTGACATCTATAAACAAGCTTAGTATTTGACATCTATAAACAAGCTTAGTATTTGACATCTATAAACAAGCTTAGTATTTGACATCTATAAACAAGCTTAGTATTTGACATCTATAAACAAGCTTAGTATTTGACATCTATAAACAAGCTTAGTATTTGACATCTATAAACAAGCTTAGTATTTGACATCTATAAACAAGCTTAGTATTTGACATCTATAAACAAGCTTAGTATTTGACATCTATAAACAAGCTTAGTATTTGACATCTATAAACAAGCTTAGTATTTGACATCTATAAACAAGCTTAGTATTTGACATCTATAAACAAGCTTAGTATTTGACATCTATAAACAAGCTTAGTATTTGACATCTATAAACAAGCTTAGTATTTGACATCTATAAACAAGCTTAGTATTTGACATCTATAAACAAGCTTAGTATTTGACATCTATAAACAAGCTTAGTATTTGACATCTATAAACAAGCTTAGTATTTGACATCTATAAACAAGCTTAGTATTTGACATCTATAAACAAGCTTAGTATTTGACATCTATAAACAAGCTTAGTATTTGACATCTATAAACAAGCTTAGTATTTGACATCTATAAACAAGCTTAGTATTTGACATCTATAAACAAGCTTAGTATTTGACATCTATAAACAAGCTTAGTATTTGACATCTATAAACAAGCTTAGTATTTGACATCTATAAACAAGCTTAGTATTTGACATCTATAAACAAGCTTAGTATTTGACATCTATAAACAAGCTTAGTATTTGACATCTATAAACAAGCTTAGTATTTGACATCTATAAACAAGCTTAGTATTTGACATCTATAAACAAGCTTAGTATTTGACATCTATAAACAAGCTTAGTATTTGACATCTATAAACAAGCTTAGTATTTGACATCTATAAACAAGCTTAGTATTTGACATCTATAAACAAGCTTAGTATTTGACATCTATAAACAAGCTTAGTATTTGACATCTATAAACAAGCTTAGTATTTGACATCTATAAACAAGCTTAGTATTTGACATCTATAAACAAGCTTAGTATTTGACATCTATAAACAAGCTTAGTATTTGACATCTATAAACAAGCTTAGTATTTGACATCTATAAACAAGCTTAGTATTTGACATCTATAAACAAGCTTAGTATTTGACATCTATAAACAAGCTTAGTATTTGACATCTATAAACAAGCTTAGTATTTGACATCTATAAACAAGCTTAGTATTTGACATCTATAAACAAGCTTAGTATTTGACATCTATAAACAAGCTTAGTATTTGACATCTATAAACAAGCTTAGTATTTGACATCTATAAACAAGCTTAGTATTTGACATCTATAAACAAGCTTAGTATTTGACATCTATAAACAAGCTTAGTATTTGACATCTATAAACAAGCTTAGTATTTGACATCTATAAACAAGCTTAGTATTTGACATCTATAAACAAGCTTAGTATTTGACATCTATAAACAAGCTTAGTATTTGACATCTATAAACAAGCTTAGTATTTGACATCTATAAACAAGCTTAGTATTTGACATCTATAAACAAGCTTAGTATTTGACATCTATAAACAAGCTTAGTATTTGACATCTATAAACAAGCTTAGTATTTGACATCTATAAACAAGCTTAGTATTTGACATCTATAAACAAGCTTAGTATTTGACATCTATAAACAAGCTTAGTATTTGACATCTATAAACAAGCTTAGTATTTGACATCTATAAACAAGCTTAGTATTTGACATCTATAAACAAGCTTAGTATTTGACATCTATAAACAAGCTTAGTATTTGACATCTATAAACAAGCTTAGTATTTGACATCTATAAACAAGCTTAGTATTTGACATCTATAAACAAGCTTAGTATTTGACATCTATAAACAAGCTTAGTATTTGACATCTATAAACAAGCTTAGTATTTGACATCTATAAACAAGCTTAGTATTTGACATCTATAAACAAGCTTAGTATTTGACATCTATAAACAAGCTTAGTATTTGACATCTATAAACAAGCTTAGTATTTGACATCTATAAACAAGCTTAGTATTTGACATCTATAAACAAGCTTAGTATTTGACATCTATAAACAAGCTTAGTATTTGACATCTATAAACAAGCTTAGTATTTGACATCTATAAACAAGCTTAGTATTTGACATCTATAAACAAGCTTAGTATTTGACATCTATAAACAAGCTTAGTATTTGACATCTATAAACAAGCTTAGTATTTGACATCTATAAACAAGCTTAGTATTTGACATCTATAAACAAGCTTAGTATTTGACATCTATAAACAAGCTTAGTATTTGACATCTATAAACAAGCTTAGTATTTGACATCTATAAACAAGCTTAGTATTTGACATCTATAAACAAGCTTAGTATTTGACATCTATAAACAAGCTTAGTATTTGACATCTATAAACAAGCTTAGTATTTGACATCTATAAACAAGCTTAGTATTTGACATCTATAAACAAGCTTAGTATTTGACATCTATAAACAAGCTTAGTATTTGACATCTATAAACAAGCTTAGTATTTGACATCTATAAACAAGCTTAGTATTTGACATCTATAAACAAGCTTAGTATTTGACATCTATAAACAAGCTTAGTATTTGACATCTATAAACAAGCTTAGTATTTGACATCTATAAACAAGCTTAGTATTTGACATCTATAAACAAGCTTAGTATTTGACATCTATAAACAAGCTTAGTATTTGACATCTATAAACAAGCTTAGTATTTGACATCTATAAACAAGCTTAGTATTTGACATCTATAAACAAGCTTAGTATTTGACATCTATAAACAAGCTTAGTATTTGACATCTATAAACAAGCTTAGTATTTGACATCTATAAACAAGCTTAGTATTTGACATCTATAAACAAGCTTAGTATTTGACATCTATAAACAAGCTTAGTATTTGACATCTATAAACAAGCTTAGTATTTGACATCTATAAACAAGCTTAGTATTTGACATCTATAAACAAGCTTAGTATTTGACATCTATAAACAAGCTTAGTATTTGACATCTATAAACAAGCTTAGTATTTGACATCTATAAACAAGCTTAGTATTTGACATCTATAAACAAGCTTAGTATTTGACATCTATAAACAAGCTTAGTATTTGACATCTATAAACAAGCTTAGTATTTGACATCTATAAACAAGCTTAGTATTTGACATCTATAAACAAGCTTAGTATTTGACATCTATAAACAAGCTTAGTATTTGACATCTATAAACAAGCTTAGTATTTGACATCTATAAACAAGCTTAGTATTTGACATCTATAAACAAGCTTAGTATTTGACATCTATAAACAAGCTTAGTATTTGACATCTATAAACAAGCTTAGTATTTGACATCTATAAACAAGCTTAGTATTTGACATCTATAAACAAGCTTAGTATTTGACATCTATAAACAAGCTTAGTATTTGACATCTATAAACAAGCTTAGTATTTGACATCTATAAACAAGCTTAGTATTTGACATCTATAAACAAGCTTAGTATTTGACATCTATAAACAAGCTTAGTATTTGACATCTATAAACAAGCTTAGTATTTGACATCTATAAACAAGCTTAGTATTTGACATCTATAAACAAGCTTAGTATTTGACATCTATAAACAAGCTTAGTATTTGACATCTATAAACAAGCTTAGTATTTGACATCTATAAACAAGCTTAGTATTTGACATCTATAAACAAGCTTAGTATTTGACATCTATAACAAGCTTAGTATTTGACATCTATAAACAAGCTTAGTATTTGACATCTATAAACAAGCTTAGTATTTGACATCTATAAACAAGCTTAGTATTTGACATCTATAAACAAGCTTAGTATTTGACATCTATAAACAAGCTTAGTATTTGACATCTATAAACAAGCTTAGTATTTGACATCTATAAACAAGCTTAGTATTTGACATCTATAAACAAGCTTAGTATTTGACATCTATAAACAAGCTTAGTATTTGACATCTATAAACAAGCTTAGTATTTGACATCTATAAACAAGCTTAGTATTTGACATCTATAAACAAGCTTAGTATTTGACATCTATAAACAAGCTTAGTATTTGACATCTATAAACAAGCTTAGTATTTGACATCTATAAACAAGCTTAGTATTTGACATCTATAAACAAGCTTAGTATTTGACATCTATAAACAAGCTTAGTATTTGACATCTATAACAAGCTTAGTATTTGACATCTATAAACAAGCTTAGTATTTGACATCTATAAACAAGCTTAGTATTTGACATCTATAAACAAGCTTAGTATTTGACATCTATAAACAAGCTTAGTATTTGACATCTATAAACAAGCTTAGTATTTGACATCTATAAACAAGCTTAGTATTTGACATCTATAAACAAGCTTAGTATTTGACATCTATAAACAAGCTTAGTATTTGACATCTATAAACAAGCTTAGTATTTGACATCTATAAACAAGCTTAGTATTTGACATCTATAAACAAGCTTAGTATTTGACATCTATAAACAAGCTTAGTATTTGACATCTATAAACAAGCTTAGTATTTGACATCTATAAACAAGCTTAGTATTTGACATCTATAAACAAGCTTAGTATTTGACATCTATAAACAAGCTTAGTATTTGACATCTATAAACAAGCTTAGTATTTGACATCTATAAACAAGCTTAGTATTTGACATCTATAAACAAGCTTAGTATTTGACATCTATAAACAAGCTTAGTATTTGACATCTATAAACAAGCTTAGTATTTGACATCTATAAACAAGCTTAGTATTTGACATCTATAAACAAGCTTAGTATTTGACATCTATAAACAAGCTTAGTATTTGACATCTATAAACAAGCTTAGTATTTGACATCTATAAACAAGCTTAGTATTTGACATCTATAAACAAGCTTAGTATTTGACATCTATAAACAAGCTTAGTATTTGACATCTATAAACAAGCTTAGTATTTGACATCTATAAACAAGCTTAGTATTTGACATCTATAAACAAGCTTAGTATTTGACATCTATAAACAAGCTTAGTATTTGACATCTATAAACAAGCTTAGTATTTGACATCTATAAACAAGCTTAGTATTTGACATCTATAAACAAGCTTAGTATTTGACATCTATAAACAAGCTTAGTATTTGACATCTATAAACAAGCTTAGTATTTGACATCTATAAACAAGCTTAGTATTTGACATCTATAAACAAGCTTAGTATTTGACATCTATAAACAAGCTTAGTATTTGACATCTATAAACAAGCTTAGTATTTGACATCTATAAACAAGCTTAGTATTTGACATCTATAAACAAGCTTAGTATTTGACATCTATAAACAAGCTTAGTATTTGACATCTATAAACAAGCTTAGTATTTGACATCTATAAACAAGCTTAGTATTTGACATCTATAAACAAGCTTAGTATTTGACATCTATAAACAAGCTTAGTATTTGACATCTATAAACAAGCTTAGTATTTGACATCTATAAACAAGCTTAGTATTTGACATCTATAAACAAGCTTAGTATTTGACATCTATAAACAAGCTTAGTATTTGACATCTATAAACAAGCTTAGTATTTGACATCTATAAACAAGCTTAGTATTTGACATCTATAAACAAGCTTAGTATTTGACATCTATAAACAAGCTTAGTATTTGACATCTATAAACAAGCTTAGTATTTGACATCTATAAACAAGCTTAGTATTTGACATCTATAAACAAGCTTAGTATTTGACATCTATAAACAAGCTTAGTATTTGACATCTATAAACAAGCTTAGTATTTGACATCTATAAACAAGCTTAGTATTTGACATCTATAAACAAGCTTAGTATTTGACATCTATAAACAAGCTTAGTATTTGACATCTATAAACAAGCTTAGTATTTGACATCTATAAACAAGCTTAGTATTTGACATCTATAAACAAGCTTAGTATTTGACATCTATAAACAAGCTTAGTATTTGACATCTATAAACAAGCTTAGTATTTGACATCTATAAACAAGCTTAGTATTTGACATCTATAAACAAGCTTAGTATTTGACATCTATAAACAAGCTTAGTATTTGACATCTATAAACAAGCTTAGTATTTGACATCTATAAACAAGCTTAGTATTTGACATCTATAAACAAGCTTAGTATTTGACATCTATAAACAAGCTTAGTATTTGACATCTATAAACAAGCTTAGTATTTGACATCTATAAACAAGCTTAGTATTTGACATCTATAAACAAGCTTAGTATTTGACATCTATAAACAAGCTTAGTATTTGACATCTATAAACAAGCTTAGTATTTGACATCTATAAACAAGCTTAGTATTTGACATCTATAAACAAGCTTAGTATTTGACATCTATAAACAAGCTTAGTATTTGACATCTATAAACAAGCTTAGTATTTGACATCTATAAACAAGCTTAGTATTTGACATCTATAAACAAGCTTAGTATTTGACATCTATAAACAAGCTTAGTATTTGACATCTATAAACAAGCTTAGTATTTGACATCTATAAACAAGCTTAGTATTTGACATCTATAAACAAGCTTAGTATTTGACATCTATAAACAAGCTTAGTATTTGACATCTATAAACAAGCTTAGTATTTGACATCTATAAACAAGCTTAGTATTTGACATCTATAAACAAGCTTAGTATTTGACATCTATAAACAAGCTTAGTATTTGACATCTATAAACAAGCTTAGTATTTGACATCTATAAACAAGCTTAGTATTTGACATCTATAAACAAGCTTAGTATTTGACATCTATAAACAAGCTTAGTATTTGACATCTATAAACAAGCTTAGTATTTGACATCTATAAACAAGCTTAGTATTTGACATCTATAAACAAGCTTAGTATTTGACATCTATAAACAAGCTTAGTATTTGACATCTATAAACAAGCTTAGTATTTGACATCTATAAACAAGCTTAGTATTTGACATCTATAAACAAGCTTAGTATTTGACATCTATAAACAAGCTTAGTATTTGACATCTATAAACAAGCTTAGTATTTGACATCTATAAACAAGCTTAGTATTTGACATCTATAAACAAGCTTAGTATTTGACATCTATAAACAAGCTTAGTATTTGACATCTATAAACAAGCTTAGTATTTGACATCTATAAACAAGCTTAGTATTTGACATCTATAAACAAGCTTAGTATTTGACATCTATAAACAAGCTTAGTATTTGACATCTATAAACAAGCTTAGTATTTGACATCTATAAACAAGCTTAGTATTTGACATCTATAAACAAGCTTAGTATTTGACATCTATAAACAAGCTTAGTATTTGACATCTATAAACAAGCTTAGTATTTGACATCTATAAACAAGCTTAGTATTTGACATCTATAAACAAGCTTAGTATTTGACATCTATAAACAAGCTTAGTATTTGACATCTATAAACAAGCTTAGTATTTGACATCTATAAACAAGCTTAGTATTTGACATCTATAAACAAGCTTAGTATTTGACATCTATAAACAAGCTTAGTATTTGACATCTATAAACAAGCTTAGTATTTGACATCTATAAACAAGCTTAGTATTTGACATCTATAAACAAGCTTAGTATTTGACATCTATAAACAAGCTTAGTATTTGACATCTATAAACAAGCTTAGTATTTGACATCTATAAACAAGCTTAGTATTTGACATCTATAAACAAGCTTAGTATTTGACATCTATAAACAAGCTTAGTATTTGACATCTATAAACAAGCTTAGTATTTGACATCTATAAACAAGCTTAGTATTTGACATCTATAAACAAGCTTAGTATTTGACATCTATAAACAAGCTTAGTATTTGACATCTATAAACAAGCTTAGTATTTGACATCTATAAACAAGCTTAGTATTTGACATCTATAAACAAGCTTAGTATTTGACATCTATAAACAAGCTTAGTATTTGACATCTATAAACAAGCTTAGTATTTGACATCTATAAACAAGCTTAGTATTTGACATCTATAAACAAGCTTAGTATTTGACATCTATAAACAAGCTTAGTATTTGACATCTATAAACAAGCTTAGTATTTGACATCTATAAACAAGCTTAGTATTTGACATCTATAAACAAGCTTAGTATTTGACATCTATAAACAAGCTTAGTATTTGACATCTATAAACAAGCTTAGTATTTGACATCTATAAACAAGCTTAGTATTTGACATCTATAAACAAGCTTAGTATTTGACATCTATAAACAAGCTTAGTATTTGACATCTATAAACAAGCTTAGTATTTGACATCTATAAACAAGCTTAGTATTTGACATCTATAAACAAGCTTAGTATTTGACATCTATAAACAAGCTTAGTATTTGACATCTATAAACAAGCTTAGTATTTGACATCTATAAACAAGCTTAGTATTTGACATCTATAAACAAGCTTAGTATTTGACATCTATAAACAAGCTTAGTATTTGACATCTATAAACAAGCTTAGTATTTGACATCTATAAACAAGCTTAGTATTTGACATCTATAAACAAGCTTAGTATTTGACATCTATAAACAAGCTTAGTATTTGACATCTATAAACAAGCTTAGTATTTGACATCTATAAACAAGCTTAGTATTTGACATCTATAAACAAGCTTAGTATTTGACATCTATAAACAAGCTTAGTATTTGACATCTATAAACAAGCTTAGTATTTGACATCTATAAACAAGCTTAGTATTTGACATCTATAAACAAGCTTAGTATTTGACATCTATAAACAAGCTTAGTATTTGACATCTATAAACAAGCTTAGTATTTGACATCTATAAACAAGCTTAGTATTTGACATCTATAAACAAGCTTAGTATTTGACATCTATAAACAAGCTTAGTATTTGACATCTATAAACAAGCTTAGTATTTGACATCTATAAACAAGCTTAGTATTTGACATCTATAAACAAGCTTAGTATTTGACATCTATAAACAAGCTTAGTATTTGACATCTATAAACAAGCTTAGTATTTGACATCTATAAACAAGCTTAGTATTTGACATCTATAAACAAGCTTAGTATTTGACATCTATAAACAAGCTTAGTATTTGACATCTATAAACAAGCTTAGTATTTGACATCTATAAACAAGCTTAGTATTTGACATCTATAAACAAGCTTAGTATTTGACATCTATAAACAAGCTTAGTATTTGACATCTATAAACAAGCTTAGTATTTGACATCTATAAACAAGCTTAGTATTTGACATCTATAAACAAGCTTAGTATTTGACATCTATAAACAAGCTTAGTATTTGACATCTATAAACAAGCTTAGTATTTGACATCTATAAACAAGCTTAGTATTTGACATCTATAAACAAGCTTAGTATTTGACATCTATAAACAAGCTTAGTATTTGACATCTATAAACAAGCTTAGTATTTGACATCTATAAACAAGCTTAGTATTTGACATCTATAAACAAGCTTAGTATTTGACATCTATAAACAAGCTTAGTATTTGACATCTATAAACAAGCTTAGTATTTGACATCTATAAACAAGCTTAGTATTTGACATCTATAAACAAGCTTAGTATTTGACATCTATAAACAAGCTTAGTATTTGACATCTATAAACAAGCTTAGTATTTGACATCTATAAACAAGCTTAGTATTTGACATCTATAAACAAGCTTAGTATTTGACATCTATAAACAAGCTTAGTATTTGACATCTATAAACAAGCTTAGTATTTGACATCTATAAACAAGCTTAGTATTTGACATCTATAAACAAGCTTAGTATTTGACATCTATAAACAAGCTTAGTATTTGACATCTATAAACAAGCTTAGTATTTGACATCTATAAACAAGCTTAGTATTTGACATCTATAAACAAGCTTAGTATTTGACATCTATAAACAAGCTTAGTATTTGACATCTATAAACAAGCTTAGTATTTGACATCTATAAACAAGCTTAGTATTTGACATCTATAAACAAGCTTAGTATTTGACATCTATAAACAAGCTTAGTATTTGACATCTATAAACAAGCTTAGTATTTGACATCTATAAACAAGCTTAGTATTTGACATCTATAAACAAGCTTAGTATTTGACATCTATAAACAAGCTTAGTATTTGACATCTATAAACAAGCTTAGTATTTGACATCTATAAACAAGCTTAGTATTTGACATCTATAAACAAGCTTAGTATTTGACATCTATAAACAAGCTTAGTATTTGACATCTATAAACAAGCTTAGTATTTGACATCTATAAACAAGCTTAGTATTTGACATCTATAAACAAGCTTAGTATTTGACATCTATAAACAAGCTTAGTATTTGACATCTATAAACAAGCTTAGTATTTGACATCTATAAACAAGCTTAGTATTTGACATCTATAAACAAGCTTAGTATTTGACATCTATAAACAAGCTTAGTATTTGACATCTATAAACAAGCTTAGTATTTGACATCTATAAACAAGCTTAGTATTTGACATCTATAAACAAGCTTAGTATTTGACATCTATAAACAAGCTTAGTATTTGACATCTATAAACAAGCTTAGTATTTGACATCTATAAACAAGCTTAGTATTTGACATCTATAAACAAGCTTAGTATTTGACATCTATAAACAAGCTTAGTATTTGACATCTATAAACAAGCTTAGTATTTGACATCTATAAACAAGCTTAGTATTTGACATCTATAAACAAGCTTAGTATTTGACATCTATAAACAAGCTTAGTATTTGACATCTATAAACAAGCTTAGTATTTGACATCTATAAACAAGCTTAGTATTTGACATCTATAAACAAGCTTAGTATTTGACATCTATAAACAAGCTTAGTATTTGACATCTATAAACAAGCTTAGTATTTGACATCTATAAACAAGCTTAGTATTTGACATCTATAAACAAGCTTAGTATTTGACATCTATAAACAAGCTTAGTATTTGACATCTATAAACAAGCTTAGTATTTGACATCTATAAACAAGCTTAGTATTTGACATCTATAAACAAGCTTAGTATTTGACATCTATAAACAAGCTTAGTATTTGACATCTATAAACAAGCTTAGTATTTGACATCTATAAACAAGCTTAGTATTTGACATCTATAAACAAGCTTAGTATTTGACATCTATAAACAAGCTTAGTATTTGACATCTATAAACAAGCTTAGTATTTGACATCTATAAACAAGCTTAGTATTTGACATCTATAAACAAGCTTAGTATTTGACATCTATAAACAAGCTTAGTATTTGACATCTATAAACAAGCTTAGTATTTGACATCTATAAACAAGCTTAGTATTTGACATCTATAAACAAGCTTAGTATTTGACATCTATAAACAAGCTTAGTATTTGACATCTATAAACAAGCTTAGTATTTGACATCTATAAACAAGCTTAGTATTTGACATCTATAAACAAGCTTAGTATTTGACATCTATAAACAAGCTTAGTATTTGACATCTATAAACAAGCTTAGTATTTGACATCTATAAACAAGCTTAGTATTTGACATCTATAAACAAGCTTAGTATTTGACATCTATAAACAAGCTTAGTATTTGACATCTATAAACAAGCTTAGTATTTGACATCTATAAACAAGCTTAGTATTTGACATCTATAAACAAGCTTAGTATTTGACATCTATAAACAAGCTTAGTATTTGACATCTATAAACAAGCTTAGTATTTGACATCTATAAACAAGCTTAGTATTTGACATCTATAAACAAGCTTAGTATTTGACATCTATAAACAAGCTTAGTATTTGACATCTATAAACAAGCTTAGTATTTGACATCTATAAACAAGCTTAGTATTTGACATCTATAAACAAGCTTAGTATTTGACATCTATAAACAAGCTTAGTATTTGACATCTATAAACAAGCTTAGTATTTGACATCTATAAACAAGCTTAGTATTTGACATCTATAAACAAGCTTAGTATTTGACATCTATAAACAAGCTTAGTATTTGACATCTATAAACAAGCTTAGTATTTGACATCTATAAACAAGCTTAGTATTTGACATCTATAAACAAGCTTAGTATTTGACATCTATAAACAAGCTTAGTATTTGACATCTATAAACAAGCTTAGTATTTGACATCTATAAACAAGCTTAGTATTTGACATCTATAAACAAGCTTAGTATTTGACATCTATAAACAAGCTTAGTATTTGACATCTATAAACAAGCTTAGTATTTGACATCTATAAACAAGCTTAGTATTTGACATCTATAAACAAGCTTAGTATTTGACATCTATAAACAAGCTTAGTATTTGACATCTATAAACAAGCTTAGTATTTGACATCTATAAACAAGCTTAGTATTTGACATCTATAAACAAGCTTAGTATTTGACATCTATAAACAAGCTTAGTATTTGACATCTATAAACAAGCTTAGTATTTGACATCTATAAACAAGCTTAGTATTTGACATCTATAAACAAGCTTAGTATTTGACATCTATAAACAAGCTTAGTATTTGACATCTATAAACAAGCTTAGTATTTGACATCTATAAACAAGCTTAGTATTTGACATCTATAAACAAGCTTAGTATTTGACATCTATAAACAAGCTTAGTATTTGACATCTATAAACAAGCTTAGTATTTGACATCTATAAACAAGCTTAGTATTTGACATCTATAAACAAGCTTAGTATTTGACATCTATAAACAAGCTTAGTATTTGACATCTATAAACAAGCTTAGTATTTGACATCTATAAACAAGCTTAGTATTTGACATCTATAAACAAGCTTAGTATTTGACATCTATAAACAAGCTTAGTATTTGACATCTATAAACAAGCTTAGTATTTGACATCTATAAACAAGCTTAGTATTTGACATCTATAAACAAGCTTAGTATTTGACATCTATAAACAAGCTTAGTATTTGACATCTATAAACAAGCTTAGTATTTGACATCTATAAACAAGCTTAGTATTTGACATCTATAAACAAGCTTAGTATTTGACATCTATAAACAAGCTTAGTATTTGACATCTATAAACAAGCTTAGTATTTGACATCTATAAACAAGCTTAGTATTTGACATCTATAAACAAGCTTAGTATTTGACATCTATAAACAAGCTTAGTATTTGACATCTATAAACAAGCTTAGTATTTGACATCTATAAACAAGCTTAGTATTTGACATCTATAAACAAGCTTAGTATTTGACATCTATAAACAAGCTTAGTATTTGACATCTATAAACAAGCTTAGTATTTGACATCTATAAACAAGCTTAGTATTTGACATCTATAAACAAGCTTAGTATTTGACATCTATAAACAAGCTTAGTATTTGACATCTATAAACAAGCTTAGTATTTGACATCTATAAACAAGCTTAGTATTTGACATCTATAAACAAGCTTAGTATTTGACATCTATAAACAAGCTTAGTATTTGACATCTATAAACAAGCTTAGTATTTGACATCTATAAACAAGCTTAGTATTTGACATCTATAAACAAGCTTAGTATTTGACATCTATAAACAAGCTTAGTATTTGACATCTATAAACAAGCTTAGTATTTGACATCTATAAACAAGCTTAGTATTTGACATCTATAAACAAGCTTAGTATTTGACATCTATAAACAAGCTTAGTATTTGACATCTATAAACAAGCTTAGTATTTGACATCTATAAACAAGCTTAGTATTTGACATCTATAAACAAGCTTAGTATTTGACATCTATAAACAAGCTTAGTATTTGACATCTATAAACAAGCTTAGTATTTGACATCTATAAACAAGCTTAGTATTTGACATCTATAAACAAGCTTAGTATTTGACATCTATAAACAAGCTTAGTATTTGACATCTATAAACAAGCTTAGTATTTGACATCTATAAACAAGCTTAGTATTTGACATCTATAAACAAGCTTAGTATTTGACATCTATAAACAAGCTTAGTATTTGACATCTATAAACAAGCTTAGTATTTGACATCTATAAACAAGCTTAGTATTTGACATCTATAAACAAGCTTAGTATTTGACATCTATAAACAAGCTTAGTATTTGACATCTATAAACAAGCTTAGTATTTGACATCTATAAACAAGCTTAGTATTTGACATCTATAAACAAGCTTAGTATTTGACATCTATAAACAAGCTTAGTATTTGACATCTATAAACAAGCTTAGTATTTGACATCTATAAACAAGCTTAGTATTTGACATCTATAAACAAGCTTAGTATTTGACATCTATAAACAAGCTTAGTATTTGACATCTATAAACAAGCTTAGTATTTGACATCTATAAACAAGCTTAGTATTTGACATCTATAAACAAGCTTAGTATTTGACATCTATAAACAAGCTTAGTATTTGACATCTATAAACAAGCTTAGTATTTGACATCTATAAACAAGCTTAGTATTTGACATCTATAAACAAGCTTAGTATTTGACATCTATAAACAAGCTTAGTATTTGACATCTATAAACAAGCTTTAGTATTTGACATCTATAAACAAGCTTAGTATTTGACATCTATAAACAAGCTTAGTATTTGACATCTATAAACAAGCTTAGTATTTGACATCTATAAACAAGCTTAGTATTTGACATCTATAAACAAGCTTAGTATTTGACATCTATAAACAAGCTTAGTATTTGACATCTATAAACAAGCTTAGTATTTGACATCTATAAACAAGCTTAGTATTTGACATCTATAAACAAGCTTAGTATTTGACATCTATAAACAAGCTTAGTATTTGACATCTATAAACAAGCTTAGTATTTGACATCTATAAACAAGCTTAGTATTTGACATCTATAAACAAGCTTAGTATTTGACATCTATAAACAAGCTTAGTATTTGACATCTATAAACAAGCTTAGTATTTGACATCTATAAACAAGCTTAGTATTTGACATCTATAAACAAGCTTTAGTATTTGACATCTATAAACAAGCTTAGTATTTGACATCTATAAACAAGCTTAGTATTTTGCATGTATAAACAAGCTTAGTATTTGACATCTATAAACAAGCTTAGTATTTTGCATCTATAAACAAGCTTAGTATTTGACATCTATAAACAAGCTTAGTATTTGACATCTATAAACAAGCTTAGTATTTGACATCTATAAACAAGCTTAGTATTTTGCATGTATAAACAAGCTTAGTATTTGACATCTATAAACAAGCTTAGTATTTGACATCTATAAACAAGCTTAGTATTTGACATCTATAAACAAGCTTAGTATTTGACATCTATAAACAAGCTTAGTATTTGACATCTATAAACAAGCTTTAGTATTTGACATCTATAAACAAGCTTAGTATTTGACATCTATAAACAAGCTTAGTATTTGACATCTATAAACAAGCTTAGTATTTTGCATGTATAAACAAGCTTATCGGTGCAACTAGTGGGACATGCCAAAGTTAAGTCAGAGAAAATGCAGTCATTTTCTAAATTATTGAATGTTTCTCTGCGGCCCGGTAGCAAATGCGTGACGGACCGGTACTGGTGGTTGGGACCACTGTGCATGAGTCCCTAAAATGTGTGTGCATCTGCCATTATAGTCCGCGCTGTAGTCAATAATCTTCTTCTTTGTCTCTATCTTCTTGTTATGTGACATTCATCCTGCACTGTTGCCACTTCTAATATAAAGTAGTGTACAGTTCTTACTTATATACGTCAGTAGACTAGCACTAAAAACTACCGGTGCACTAAAAATGATGGGGAGAAGACGCTGTCAAAGTGGAGGCACGTCAATAAGAGCGCCCACAAAACGGTGCATCCTGAAGAGACTGTCAGAAAGTGAGTTGAAGATGATGAGTAAAACATCATCTATGCAACATTTTGAGCAAAGAACCAGCATTACATAGGGGTGTAACGGTACGTGTATTTGTATTGAATTGTTTTGGTACGGGGGTTCCGGTTCGGAGATGTACCGAACAAGTTTCCACATGGACATATTAAGTAGCGTAACGCACGTTGTGTAAACAATGCACACCGAGGCACAACACACGGCATGCTAGCAGCTAACGGGCTAGGATAGACTGACCATACGTCCTCTTTTCACCGGACATGTCCTCTTTTGCGGAGCTGTCAGGGCGGAGTTTCTTAAATGCCTCAAATGTCCGGCATTTTGAGTTAGGGTTGCGTGTATTTTCAATGTACGTTCAGGGTTAAGAAGGGGTTAAAAACAAAACGCGCAGCAGCATTGGTGAGGGAGGGGCAGAGACAGAGAGAGAGAGAGAGAGAGAGAGTTATGATAAACGTCGCCAGGCTCTGCTTTTTATCCATAGATGTATCACATTTAATGTTTCATTATGTATAGCAGGGGTGTCAAAAGTGTGCCCCGGTGGCCATTTGCGGCCCACAGCTAATGTTTTAAAGGCCCACGGCACATTCTAAAAATATTATTAAAATAAACAAAAACATAACAAAAGTGAAATAAAAAAGCTTAAAGGTTAAATGTCATTTAGAAAAAGTTGCAATGTTGACTAATAAAACAAAGTAGTTTTTTTCTTTCAAACTGTCATTGCTCAAAACATAATATTGAATCAAAATCAATGTTATTATGAATTATTGACCTATCCAAGGTTCCCATTACTTCACATCAAATATTACACTAAGAAAAATATTTTTGGTGGAAGATTTTGCAAATTTGGTAAATAAATAACCCAAAAATGTATATTTTGTTTTCTTACTGTACCGAAAATGAACCGAACCGTGACCTCGAAACCGAGGTACGTACCGAACCCACATTTTTGTGTACCGTTACACCTCTTTTCTTTCTTTCTTTAGTTTATTTCGAACATGAACACACTTACAGTATAATACATCACACAATTTCATATCATTTCATTACCATTACATGTTATGTACACCACAAGGAAGTCTTTTACATTGAGGAAAAAAATGATGATAATAATATGACTCCTTTAATGCGCCTTATAATCCGGTGCACCTTTTGTATGAAAATAACCTGACTAGCCCCGTTCATCGGCAGTGCGCCTTATAATCCTGTGCGCCCTACGGTACCGTATTTTTCCGACTATAAGTCGCAGTTTTTTTTCATAGTTTGGTGTGACTTATACTCAGGAGCGACTTATGTGTGAAATGATGAACACATTAGCGTAAAATATCCAATAATATTATTGATGTAAGAGACTAGACGTATAAGTAATATTATTGATGTCATTGACGTAAGAGACTAGACGTATAAATAATATTATTGATGTCATTGACGTAAGAGACTAGACGTATAAATAATATTATTGATGTCATTCACGTAAGAGACTAGACGTATAAATAATATTATTGATGTCATTCACGTAAGAGACTAGACGTATAAGTAATATTATTGATGTCATTGACGTAAGAGACTAGACGTATAAATAATATTATTGATGTCATTCACGTAAGAGACTAGACGTATAAGTAATATTATTGATGTCATTCACGTAAGAGACTAGACGTATAAATAATATTATTGATGTCATTGACGTAAGAGACTAGACGTATAAGTAATATTATTGATGTCATTCACGTAAGAGACTAGACGTATAAATAATATTATTGATGTCATTGACGTAAGAGACTAGACGTATAAGTAATATTATTGATGTCATTGACGTAAGAGACTAGACGTATAAATAATATTATTGATGTCATTCACGTAAGAGACTAGACGTATAAATAATATTATTGATGTCATTCACGTAAGAGACTAGACGTATAAGTAATATTATTGATGTCATTCATGTAAGAGACTAGACGTATAAATAATAGTATTGATGTCATTGACGTTAGAGACTAGACGTATAAATAATATTATTGATGTCATTGACGTAAGAGACTAGACGTATAAATAATATTATTGATGTCATTCACGTAAGAGACTAGACGTATAAATAATATTATTGATGTCATTCACGTAAGAGAGTAGACGTATAAGTAATATTATTGATGTCATTGACGTAAGAGACTAGACGTATAAGTAATATTATTGATGTCATTCACGTAAGAGACTAGACGTATAAGTAATATTATTGATGTCATTGACGTAAGAGACTAGACGTATAAATAATATTATTGATGTCATTGACGTAAGAGACTAGACGTATAAATAATATTATTGATGTCATTGACGTAAGAGACTAGACGTATAAGTAATATTATTGATGTCATTGACGTAAGAGACTAGACGTATAAGTAATATTATTGATGTCATTCACGTAAGAGACTAGACGTATAAATAATATTATTGATGTCATTTACGTAAGAGACTAGACGTATAAGTAATATTATTGATGTCATTGACGTAAGAGACTAGATGTATAAATAATATTATTGATGTCATTGACGTAAGAGACTAGACGTATAAGTAATATTATTGATGTCATTGACGTAAGAGACTAGATGTATAAATAATATTATTGATGTCATTCACGTAAGAGACTAGACGTATAAGTAATATTATTGATGTCATTGACGTAAGAGACTAGATGTATAAATAATATTATTGATGTCATTCACGTAAGAGACTAGACGTATAAATAATATTATTGATGTCATTGACGTAAGAGACTAGACGTATAAGTAATATTATTGATGTCATTCACGTAAGAGACTAGACGTATAAGTAATATTATTGATGTCATTGACGTAAGAGACTAGATGTATAAATAATATTATTGATGTCATTGACGTAAGAGACTAGACGTATAAGTAATATTATTGATGTCATTCACGTAAGAGACTAGACGTATAAATAATATTATTGATGTCATTGACGTAAGAGACTAGACGTATAAATAATATTATTGATGTCATTGACGTAAGAGACTAGACGTATAAGTAATATTATTGATGTCATTGACGTAAGAGACTAGACGTATAAGTAATATTATTGATGTCATTGACGTAAGAGACTAGACGTATAAGTAATATTATTGATGTCATTGACGTAAGAGACTAGACGTATAAGTAATATTATTGATGTCATTGACGTAAGAGACTAGACGTATAAGTAATATTATTGATGTCATTGACGTAAGAGACTAGACGTATAAATAATATTATTGATGTCATTGACGTAAGAGACTAGACGTATAAATAATATTATTGATGTCATTCACGTAAGAGACTAGACGTATAAGTAATATTATTGATGTCATTGACGTAAGAGACTAGACGTATAAATAATATTATTGATGTCATTGACGTAAGAGACTAGACGTATAAGTAATATTATTGATGTCATTCACGTAAGAGACTAGACGTATAAGTAATATTATTGATGTCATTGACATAAGAGACTAGACGTATAAATAATATTATTGATGTCATTCACGTAAGAGACTAGACGTATAAGTAATATTATTGATGTCATTGACATAAGAGACTAGACGTATAAATAATATTATTGATGTCATTCACGTAAGAAACTAGACGTATAAGTAATATTATTGATGTCATTGACGTAAGAGACTAGACGTATAAGTAATATTATTGATGTCATTGACGTAAGAGACTAGACGTATAAGTAATATTATTGATGTCATTGACGTAAGAGACTAGACGTATAAGTAATATTATTGATGTCATTCACGTAAGAGACTAGACGTATAAGTAATATTATTGATGTCATTCACGTAAGAGACTAGACGTATAAATAATATTATTGATGTCATTGACGTAAGAGACTAGACGTATAAATAATATTATTGATGTCATTCACGTAACAGACTAGACGTATAAGTAATATTATTGATGTCATTGACATAAGAGACTAGACGTATAAATAATATTATTGATGTCATTCACGTAAGAAACTAGACGTATAAGTAATATTATTGATGTCATTGACGTAAGAGACTAGACGTATAAGTAATATTATTGATGTCATTGACGTAAGAGACTAGACGTATAAATAATATTATTGATGTCATTCACGTAAGAGACTAGACGTATAAGTAATATTATTGATGTCATTGACGTAAGAGACTAGACGTATAAGTAATATTATTGATGTCATTGACGTAAGAGACTAGACGTATAAGTAATATTATTGATGTCATTGACGTAAGAGACTAGACGTATAAGTAATATTATTGATGTCATTCACGTAAGAGACTAGACGTATAAGTAATATTATTGATGTCATTGACGTAAGAGACTAGACGTATAAATAATATTATTGATGTCATTGACGTAAGAGACTAGACGTATAAGTAATATTATTGATGTCATTGACGTAAGAGACTAGACGTATAAGTAATATTATTGATGTCATTGACGTAAGAGACTAGACGTATAAATAATATTATTGATGTCATTGACGTAAGAGACTAGATGTATAAGTAATATTATTGATGTCATTCACGTAAGAGACTAGACGTATAAGTAATATTATTGATGTCATTGACGTAAGAGACTAGACGTATAAATAATATTATTGATGTCATTCACGTAAGAGACTAGACGTATAAATAATATTATTGATGTCATTCACGTAAGAGACTAGACGTATAAGTAATATTATTGATGTCATTGACGTAATAGACTAGACGTATAAATAATATTATTGATGTCATTGACGTAAGAGACTAGACGTATAAATAATATTATTGATGTCATTGACGTAAGAGACTAGACGTATAAGTAATATTATTGATGTCATTGACGTAAGAGACTAGACGTATAAGTAATATTATTGATGTCATTGACGTAAGAGACTAGACGTATAAGTAATATTATTGATGTCATTGACGTAAGAGACTAGACGTATAAGTAATATTATTGATGTCATTGACGTAAGAGACTAGACGTATAAGTAATATTATTGATGTCATTGACGTAAGAGACTAGACGTATAAGTAATATTATTGATGTCATTGACGTAAGAGACTAGACGTATAAATAATATTATTGATGTCATTGACGTAAGAGACTAGACGTATAAATAATATTATTGATGTCATTGACGTAAGAGACTAGACGTATAAATAATATTATTGATGTCATTGACGTAAGAGACTAGACGTATAAATAATATTATTGATGTCATTGACGTAAGAGACTAGACGTATAAATAATATTATTGATGTCATTGACGTAAGAGACTAGACGTATAAATAATATTATTGATGTCATTGACGTAAGAGACTAGACGTATAAATAATATTATTGATGTCATTGACGTAAGAGACTAGACGTATAAGTAATATTATTGATGTCATTGACGTAAGAGACTAGACGTATAAGTAATATTATTGATGTCATTCACGTAAGAGACTAGACGTATAAATAATATTATTGATGTCATTTACGTAAGAGACTAGACGTATAAGTAATATTATTGATGTCATTGACGTAAGAGACTAGATGTATAAATAATATTATTGATGTCATTGACGTAAGAGACTAGATGTATAAATAATATTATTGATGTCATTGACGTAAGAGACTAGACGTATAAGTAATATTATTGATGTCATTCACGTAAGAGACTAGACGTATAAGTAATATTATTGATGTCATTCACGTAAGAGACTAGACGTATAAATAATATTATTGATGTCATTGACGTAAGAGACTAGACGTATAAGTAATATTATTGATGTCATTGACGTAAGAGACTAGATGTATAAATAATATTATTGATGTCATTGACGTAAGAGACTAGACGTATAAGTAATATTATTGATGTCATTCACGTAAGAGACTAGACGTATAAGTAATATTATTGATGTCATTCACGTAAGAGACTAGACGTATAAATAATATTATTGATGTCATTGACGTAAGAGACTAGACGTATAAGTAATATTGATGTCATTGACGTAAGAGACTAGACGTATAAATAATATTATTGATGTCATTGACGTAAGAGACTAGACGTATAAGTAATATTATTGATGTCATTGACGTAAGAGACTAGACGTATAAATAATATTATTGATGTCATTCTCGTAAGAGACTAGACGTATAAATAATATTATTGATGTCATTCACGTAAGAGACTAGACGTATAAGTAATATTGATGTCATTGACGTAAGAGACTAGACGTATAAATAATATTATTGATGTCATTGACGTAAGAGACTAGACGTATAAGTAATATTATTGATGTCATTGACGTAATAGACTAGACGTATAAATAATATTATTGATGTCATTGACGTAAGAGACTAGACGTATAAATAATATTATTGATGTCATTGACGTAAGAGACTAGACGTATAAGTAATATTATTGATGTCATTGACGTAAGAGACTAGACGTATAAGTAATATTATTGATGTCATTGACGTAAGAGACTAGACGTATAAATAATATTATTGATGTCATTTACGTAAGAGACTAGACGTATAAATAATATTATTGATGTCATTGACGTAAGAGACTAGACGTATAAATAATATTATTGATGTCATTGACGTAAGAGACTAGACGTATAAGTAATATTATTGATGTCATTCACGTAAGAGACTAGACGTATAAATAATATTATTGATGTCATTCACGTAAGAGACTAGACGTATAAGTAATATTATTGATGTCATTGACGTAAGAGACTAGACGTATAAATAATATTATTGATGTCATTGACGTAAGAGACTAGACGTATAAATAATATTATTGATGTCATTGACGTAATAGACTAGACGTATAAATAATATTATTGATGTCATTGACGTAAGAGACTAGACGTATAAATAATATTATTGATGTCATTGACGTAAGAGACTAGACGTATAAGTAATATTATTGATGTCATTGACGTAAGAGACTAGACGTATAAGTAATATTATTGATGTCATTGACGTAAGAGACTAGACGTATAAGTAATATTATTGATGTCATTGACGTAAGAGACTAGACGTATAAGTAATATTATTGATGTCATTGACGTAAGAGACTAGACGTATAAGTAATATTATTGATGTCATTGACGTAAGAGACTAGACGTATAAGTAATATTATTGATGTCATTGACGTAAGAGACTAGACGTATAAATAATATTATTGATGTCATTGACGTAAGAGACTAGACGTATAAATAATATTATTGATGTCATTGACGTAAGAGACTAGACGTATAAATAATATTATTGATGTCATTGACGTAAGAGACTAGACGTATAAATAATATTATTGATGTCATTGACGTAAGAGACTAGACGTATAAATAATATTATTGATGTCATTGACGTAAGAGACTAGACGTATAAATAATATTATTGATGTCATTGACGTAAGAGACTAGACGTATAAATAATATTATTGATGTCATTGACGTAAGAGACTAGACGTATAAGTAATATTATTGATGTCATTGACGTAAGAGACTAGACGTATAAGTAATATTATTGATGTCATTCACGTAAGAGACTAGACGTATAAATAATATTATTGATGTCATTTACGTAAGAGACTAGACGTATAAGTAATATTATTGATGTCATTGACGTAAGAGACTAGATGTATAAATAATATTATTGATGTCATTGACGTAAGAGACTAGATGTATAAATAATATTATTGATGTCATTGACGTAAGAGACTAGACGTATAAGTAATATTATTGATGTCATTCACGTAAGAGACTAGACGTATAAGTAATATTATTGATGTCATTCACGTAAGAGACTAGACGTATAAATAATATTATTGATGTCATTGACGTAAGAGACTAGACGTATAAGTAATATTATTGATGTCATTGACGTAAGAGACTAGATGTATAAATAATATTATTGATGTCATTGACGTAAGAGACTAGACGTATAAGTAATATTATTGATGTCATTCACGTAAGAGACTAGACGTATAAGTAATATTATTGATGTCATTCACGTAAGAGACTAGACGTATAAATAATATTATTGATGTCATTGACGTAAGAGACTAGACGTATAAGTAATATTGATGTCATTGACGTAAGAGACTAGACGTATAAATAATATTATTGATGTCATTGACGTAAGAGACTAGACGTATAAGTAATATTATTGATGTCATTGACGTAAGAGACTAGACGTATAAATAATATTATTGATGTCATTCTCGTAAGAGACTAGACGTATAAATAATATTATTGATGTCATTCACGTAAGAGACTAGACGTATAAGTAATATTGATGTCATTGACGTAAGAGACTAGACGTATAAATAATATTATTGATGTCATTGACGTAAGAGACTAGACGTATAAGTAATATTATTGATGTCATTGACGTAAGAGACTAGACGTATAAGTAATATTATTGATGTCATTGACGTAATAGACTAGACGTATAAATAATATTATTGATGTCATTGACGTAAGAGACTAGACGTATAAATAATATTATTGATGTCATTGACGTAAGAGACTAGACGTATAAGTAATATTATTGATGTCATTGACGTAAGAGACTAGACGTATAAGTAATATTATTGATGTCATTGACGTAAGAGACTAGACGTATAAATAATATTATTGATGTCATTTACGTAAGAGACTAGACGTATAAATAATATTATTGATGTCATTGACGTAAGAGACTAGACGTATAAATAATATTATTGATGTCATTGACGTAAGAGACTAGACGTATAAATAATATTATTGATGTCATTGACGTAAGAGACTAGACGTATAAATAATATTATTGATGTCATTGACGTAAGAGACTAGACGTATAAATAATATTATTGATGTCATTGACGTAAGAGACTAGACGTATAAATAATATTATTGATGTCATTGACGTAAGAGACTAGACGTATAAATAATATTATTGATGTCATTGACGTAAGAGACTAGACGTATAAATAATATTATTGATGTCATTGACGTAAGAGACTAGACGTATAAATAATATTATTGATGTCATTGACGTAAGAGACTAGACGTATAAGTAATATTATTGATGTCATTGACGTAAGAGACTAGACGTATAAGTAATATTATTGATGTCATTCACGTAAGAGACTAGACGTATAAATAATATTATTGATGTCATTTACGTAAGAGACTAGACGTATAAGTAATATTATTGATGTCATTGACGTAAGAGACTAGATGTATAAATAATATTATTGATGTCATTGACGTAAGAGACTAGATGTATAAATAATATTATTGATGTCATTGACGTAAGAGACTAGACGTATAAGTAATATTATTGATGTCATTCACGTAAGAGACTAGACGTATAAATAATATTATTGATGTCATTGACGTAAGAGACTAGACGTATAAGTAATATTATTGATGTCATTCACGTAAGAGACTAGACGTATAAGTAATATTATTGATGTCATTCACGTAAGAGACTAGACGTATAAGTAATATTATTGATGTCATTGACGTAAGAGACTAAACGTATAAATGATATTATTGATGTCATTCACGTAAGAGACTAGACGTATAAATAATATTATTGATGTCATTGACGTAAGAGACTAGACGTATAAGTAATATTATTGATGTCATTGACGTAAGAGACTAGACGTACAAATAATATTATTGATGTCATTCACGTAAGAGACTAGACGTATAAATAATATTATTGATGTCATTGACGTAAGAGACTAGACGTATAAGTAATATTATTGATGTCATTCACGTAAGAGACTAGACGTATAAGTAATATTATTGATGTCATTCACGTAAGAGACTAGACGTATAAATAATATTATTGATGTCATTGACGTAAGAGACTAGACGTATAAGTAATATTATTGATGTCATTGACGTAAGAGACTAGACGTATAAATAATATTATTGATGTCATTGACGTAAGAGACTAGACGTATAAGTGATATTATTGATGTCATTCACGTAAGAGACTAGACGTATAAGTAATATTATTGATGTCATTGACGTAAGAGACTAGACGTATAAGTGATATTATTGATGTCATTGACGTAAGAGACTAGACGTATAAATAATATTATTGATGTCATTGACATAAGAGACTAGACGTATAAGTAATATTATTGATGTCATTCACGTAAGAGACTAGACGTATAAATAATATTATTGATGTCATTGACGTAAGAGACTAGACGTATAAGTAATATTATTGATGTCATTGACGTAAGAGACTAGACGTATAAATAATAGTATTGATGTCATTCACGTAAGAGACTAGACGTATAAATAATATTATTGATGTCATTCACGTAAGAGACTAGACGTATAAGATTTGATGGGATTCAGCGATTAGGAGTGACAGATAGTTTGGTAAACGTATAGCATGTTCTATATGTTATAGTTATTTGAATGACTCTTACCATAATATGTGAGGTTAACATAGCAGTTGGTTATTTATGCCTCATATAACGTACACTTATTCAGCCTGTTGTTCACTATTCTTTACACATTTTAAATTGTCTATTCTTGCTGTTGGCTTTTATCAAATACATTTACCCCAAAAAATGTGACTTATACTCCAGTGCGACTTATATGTGACTTTTTCCTTCTTTATTATGCATTTTCGGCCGGTGCGACTTATACTCCGGAGCGACTTATACTCTGAAAAATATGGTAATTGTTACAACCACTAACTCTAGGAGGCAGGGACCCCATTTTTGTGAGTATAATGTCATGGCTGTCATGACATGATGGTCTTAACAAGTGGATGTCAACTTTTGTATGAATTCATTTCTTAACATCCATACCAAAAGGAGGAATTAGTTAACATCCATACCAAAAGGAGGAATTTGTTAACATCCATACCAAAAGGAGGAATTTGTTAACATCCATACCAAAAGGAGGAATTTGTTAACATCCATACCAAAAGGAGGCAGATCCTTGACGGGCACTTTCTTCCGGGATGGGTAAAGTGCCACAGCAGGAACCTGGAGAGCCTGGTTCCCTTTGGCCAGCTGGCCTCTCTGCTGTCCGGCTGCTCTGGCCACCACAGGGGACGTGTCCGGCCGCTTGCCGCCAGCGTTCTTGGGCACTGCAGAGCACAGAGGAGGTGTGTTGAAGCGGTGGAGCGCGTGTGCTCAAGCAGAGAACTCACGCGTGCTGATGGAGGGCTCGCACTGCAGCGAGAAGGTCTGCAGGCTCTCCTCGTTGGTCTCCAGGCTGAGGTTGGACAAATACTGCTTGACCTTGCGAGCCATCTGGGCGTCTTCGTAGAGCTTCTTGGCGTTGAGGAAGGAGCTGCGGCGCACTCGCTTCTTGTGGCCTCCCGCCTGGTTGACGTCCAGCACGGCTGCGTTTGCGCTGCCCTGACTCAGAGAGCTGCTTGTGTGGCCATGACCCGCGGCAACAACACAACACACACGCTACAATTAATGCTTCTGAGAGGGAAATGACCGTGTTGGGTGCAGAAATCTAACATGCAGACAAAGAACATTCCAGGCGGGTGACAGCTGACAGCCAGGAGAGACAACAAGTCATTTTACAATTCTGCAGCTGGACGCTCATCAAGAAACATTCAATAAAATGCATCTTTTGTACAAAAGCCAAAACCGATGAAGTTGTCACGTTGTGTAAATGCTAAATCAAAAGAGAATACAACAAATCCTTCTCAACTTATATTCAATTGAATAGACTGCAAAGACAACATATTTCATGTTCACACTGACAAACTTACATATTTGTTTGCAAATAATCATGAACTTAGAATTTAATGGCAGCAAAAATGTAGTCAGAGGGGCATGTTCACCACTGTGTTACATGGCCTTTCCTTTGAACAACACTCAGTAAAGGTTTGGGAAGTGAGGAGACACATTTTTGAAGTGGAATTCTTTCCCATTCTTGCTTGATGTACAGCTTAAGTTGTTCAACAGTCTCCGTTGTGCTATTTTAGGCTTCATAATAAAGTACAATACAAAATAGTACCATAAAGTACCCGGTACTATCTATTATGCACCACACATTTTCAATGGGAGACAGGTCGGGTCTACAGGCAGGCCAGTCTAGTACCCACACTCTTTTACTATGAAGCCACGCTGTTGTAACACTTGCTGAAATAAGCAGGGGCGTCCATGATAACAACATATGTTGCTCCAAAAGCTGTATGTACCTTTCAGCATTAATGGTGCCTTCACAGATGTGTAAGTTACCCATGTGTTGGCCACTAATACACCCCCATACCATCACACATGCTGCCTTTTACACTTTCACCCTAGAACAATCCGGATGGTTCTTTTCCTCTTTGGTCCGGAGGACACGACGTCCACAGTTTCCAAAAACAATTTGAAATGTGGACTCGTCAGACCACAGAACACTTTTCCACTTTGTATCAGTCCATCTTAGATGAGCTCAGGCCCAGCGAAGCCGACGGCGTTTCTGGGTGTTGTTGATAAATGGCTTTGGCTTTGCATAGGAGAGTTTTAACTTGCACTTACAGATGTAGCGACCAACTGTAGTTACTGACAGTGGTTTTCTGAAGTGTTCCTGAGCCCATGTGGTGATATCAGTTACACAGTGACGTCCCTTTTTGATGCAGTACCGCCTGAGGGATGGAAGGTCCGTAATATCATCGTGCAGTGATTTCTCCACATTCTCTGAACGTTTTGATGATATTACGGAGCGTAGATGTTGAAATCCCTAAATTCCTTGTTGAGAAATGTTGTTCTTCAACAATTTGCTCAGACATTTGTTGACAAAGTGGTGACCCTCGCCCCATCCTTGTTTGTGAATGACTGAGCATTTCATGGAATCTACTTTTATAGCCAATCATGGCACCCACCTGTTCCTAATTAGCCTGTTCACCTGTGGGATGTTCCAAATAAGTGTTTGATGAGCATTCATCAACTTTATCACTCTTTTTTGCCACTTGTGCCAGCTTTTTTGAAACATGTTGCAGGCATCAAATTCCAAATGAGCTAATATTTGCAAAAAATAAAGTTTTCCAGTTGGAACGTGAAATATCCTGTCTTTGCAGTCTATTCAATTGAATATAAGTTGACAAGGATTTGTTGTATTCTCTTTTGATTTAGCATTTACACAACGTGACAACTTCACTGATTTTGGGGTTAGGAATACAAAAATGAATTGTGCATCATAATTGGACCGCTGATTATCTTGTCAATATAACTCTGCATTCCCAGGAGGAACATGTGATAATTAACAAGAGAATGGTCCCGTAATGAGATGTAAATATCCTCATGATAAAGCACTCATCATTACAAGACAGAAAGCTCCCCTTTGTTAAAAAAAAAGTTGATATTTGTGTTGGCTTCCACATGTTTTGTGTCTGCACAATGTCGTCCAGCTGAAGCACACAAATGTAAGGAATGACGAAAAGGAACATAAAACCACTGACTGTTGTAAAAAAGTTTTAAAAAACACTCACAGGACACAAAGGGTGACTTTTTCTGATCCAAGTGCAAGGTAATATCATGACATTGTTCCAGGAGGACATTTCTGGAGAAAGTGTGCTTAAAGGCTGAACAACCTTACGAAAAGTGTGGAATTAGGAGAAAAGTGGCAATTTGCAGGATTCAAGTCAATGGCAATTTTTAGAGAGGAAAATGTAGAATTCTGGGACAGACAACAGACAAAAGGTAGAGCGGCCATGCCAAGTTCTGTTGTGTCCTTGGGCAAGACACTTTACCAATCTGCTCCCACACTGCTTTCAATGCAACTCAAATATATACATATTAGGCTTGTCATTATTTCAACTAAAATGTTTAGTGTACATGAAACATATGTTGATTATTGTCATTTAGTCCTTCAATATAGAAACAGGGTTTGTACAAAGATAATATGGCACAATAAATGATTACTTGCAAGTGTGTGAAAGTTGAAGGATAATTGATCACAATGTTTAGCCCAGTCCAGATAAAGTAGCACTTTGTGTCCCAGTATTAGTAAGGAACATTTAGCTCAACTCATTGAAGGACAGCAGGCAGAAAAATGCAGCAGCACAACAGGGAGGTCGTCCAAACTTACCCTAAACTTCTCCACTTCTTCTTGCTGAGGGTTGATGCCATGAACAGAGAAGCGTGGGGGTCGGGGGGCAAGAGGGTGGATGAGCGACGAGAGAGAGAGAGAGAGACAAAGACAAGAAGACAAAGCTTAAGGACAGGAAAGACCACCAAGATCACCAAAAGTAGAATCAATGTCACCACGGAAAGTTGCCCGTGAAAAAAGCCACAGAGAGGTGACACCACTAGGGGGAGCCACTGCTCACATGACAGCAACAATGTGTACAAAGCCACAGAGAGGTGACACCACTAGGGGGAGCCACTGCTCACATGACAGCAACAATGTGTACAAAGCCACAGAGAGGTGACACCACTAGGGGGAGCCACCGCTCACATGACAGCAACAATGTGTACAAAGCCACAGAGAGGTGACACCACTAGGGGGAGCCACCGCTCACATGACAGCAACAATGTGTACAAAGCCACAGAGAGGTGACACCACTAGGGGGAGCCACCGCTCACATGACAGCAACAATGTGTACAAAGCCACAGAGAGGTGACACCACTAGGGGGAGCCACCGCTCACATGACAGCAACAATGTGTACAAAGCCACAGAGAGGTGACACCACTAGGGGGAGCCACTGCTCACATGACAGCAACAATGTGTAGAAAAAGGAGGCTGCTACTTTACACACAAAAAGCATGAAGCAGAAGATTGGAGGCTACAAAAAGCTGCTAACCTACAGGAGGATCACCTAAAATGGGGCTTTTGTGGGGGAGCTTCTAAAGACTTCCTTACCGGGTCCTGAACATGAGGGCGGGGTCCATGTTGACCGAGGCCATGCGACCCACATGACGGATTTCTTTGGCGATCATCCTCAGCTTCTCAAAGTTCACCAGGCCGTCCACTTTGGAGTCGTTACCTGAGACAACACATGATCAAGACGTGATTGGCTGTGCTGCAACACCTGGAAGAATCATATCTTGATTGACCTAAATAGGATGTTTGTGAATACCTAAATAGGAAGTTAGTTTCACCAAACTCTCACTGAAGAAGGAGTACACAACAGAAGCCATGTTGCAATGGCGGTAAGGAGAACATTGCTCAGTCAGCATGAATAATATGATTCATTAATAGTGCTGATGAGTTATCGTAAACATGCCAAATGTAGCAAGTATGTTGCTGGACAATATTGTGAGCTACAAATGATTGCCAATAAACAATATTATTGTCAACATTATCTTGAGTCCTAATGAATGATAATACATCATCATGTGAAAGTAGGACTTTCAAATGCAATCAACTTGCATATCTCATATATTTCAACACTATAATTGGAATGTATTTTTTTAAATATTCAAGTTAAATAAAAAAGACAAATAAATAAAATATACTCAGTCAGCAACATTTTGCGCTTGAATAAAAATTACAACCAAAAGCAATAAAAAATGTTCTGTGTATCAGTATATATTATATACCGTATATATGATATGTAGGGATGGCCGATAATGGCTTTTTGCCGATATCCGATATTGTCCAACTCTTTGATTACCGATACTGATATCAACAGATACTGATATCAACCGATACCGATATATACAGTCGTGGAATTAACACATTATTATGCCTAATTTGGACAAGCAGGTATGGTGAAGGTAAGGTCCTTTTTTTTTAAAAAATAATAAAATAAAATAAGATAAATAAATTAAAAACATTTTCTTGAATAAAAAAGAAAGTAAAACAATAAAAAACAGTTACATAGAAACTAGTAATGAATGAAGTGTTAAAGGTTAGTACTATTAGTGGAGCAGCAGCACGCACAATCGTGTGTGCTTACGGACTGTATCCCTTGCAGACTGTATTGATATATATTGATATATAATGCTTACGGACTGTATCCCTTGCAGACTGTATTGATATATATTGATATATAATGCTTACGGACTGTATCCCTTGCAGACTGTATTGATATATATTGATATATAATGCTTACGGACTGTATCCCTTGCAGACTGTATTGATATATATTGATATATAATGCTTACGGACTGTATCCCTTGCAGACTGTATTGATATATATTGATATATAATGCTTACGGACTGTATCCCTTGCAGACTGTATTGATATATATTGATATATAATGTAGGAAGCAGAATTTTAATAACAGAAAGAAACAACACTTTTGTGTGAATGGGGGAGGGAGGTTTTTTGGGTTGGTGCACTAATTGTAAGTGTATCTTGTGTTTTTTTATGTTGATTTAATACAATAAAAAAATTAATTTAAAAAAACAACCGATACTGATAGTAAAAAAAATGATACCGATATTTTCCGATATTACATTTTAAAGCATTTATTGGCCGATAATATTGGCAGGCCGATATTATCGGACATCTCTAATGATATGTAAATGTATATATATATATATATATATATATATATATATATATATATATATATATATATATATATATATATAACCTATACTGTATATACCTATATACATATATATACCTATACTGTATATACCTTTATATACTTATATACATATATATATATACCTATACTGTATATACCTATATACATATATATACCTGTACTGTATATACCTGTATATACTTATATACATATATATATACCTATACTGGCTCACCTGCACTGGCTTCCTGTGCACTTAAGATGTGACTTTAAGGTTTTACTAGTTAGGTATAAAATACTACACGGTCTAGCTCCATCCTATCTTGCTGATTGTATTGTACCATATGTCCCGGCAAGAAATCTGCCTTCAAAGAACTCCGGCTTATTAGTGATTCCCAGAGCCAAAAAAAGTCAATTTCATACGGTTATCATGATGTGCTTGTAGTAGAAAGAGTGAGCGCTCGTATAAGCCTTAACAACACATGCACATGACAATTACAGACGCTGAATAAGAAAGACGTCATCTTCAATTATCCTTTGGTTAATGGACTTACAGTATAAGTATGACTTCCACACAGACAGCTGAGGAACAACTAGGGTTGTCTTGATACCAATATTTTGGTAACAGTACAAAAATGTTTTTAGATACTTTTCTAAATAAAGGGGACCACAAAAAATTACACTATTGGCTTTATTTGAACAAAAAATGTTAGGGTACATTAAACATATGTTTATTAGTGAACATACTAGACAACTGCTCTTTTATTACTAAGTAAACAAACAAAGACTCCTAATTAGTCAGTAACATATTGTGTCATTTATCATTCTATTATTTTGTACACATTATGAGGGACAAACTGTAAAAATGTATTTTTAATCTACTTGTTCATTTACTGTTGATGTCTAGTTATTTTCTGTTTGAACATGTTCTATCTACACTTCTGTTCAAATGTAATAATCACTTATTCTTCTCTTCTTTGATACTTGACCTTATGTGTCCAGGGACATATTTACTGACTTTATAAACATAATATACATTTTAAATAAAACTAAAAAGATTTTGTGACTATAAAAATAATGGTTTTAATCATAGTAGTATCGACTAGATACGCTCCTGTACTTGGTATCATTACAGTGGATGTCAGGTGTAGATCCACCCATGGTGTTTGTTTACATTGTGACGGTGGTGAGCTATTGTATCCTCCTACGGTGTGTAGTGAAGCGGCTGGACGTTAGCCGCTAACTAGCTAGCCATGTGTTAAAGCAGCTCTTCCTGAGGGTGTTTCAGTGTTATAACTTCACCTTTATCTTTACTTTTTATGACAAAATGCGTCCATTCTCCCTTTTCTGTCCACACACTGTGTCTGCGTGTAAGTACTCTGTGTGTGTGCGCTGCCCAACATGCTCCTCTGCTCGTAAACCAGCAATGACAGGACACGAGAGTGGTGAGGCAGTATTGTACCAAATATGATTAATTAGTATCGCGATACTATACTAGTACCCATATACCGTACAACCCTAGTAGCAACATTTTAAAGTGCATGCAGAGCTAGATAAAACAGCTGACTGCAACTACTGCCATCTTAGAGTGGAGTTAAAAAACAACAGGAGGTTACCTACAGCCACAGCCGTTTAAGTTAAAGCTTAAAGTTAAGTTAAAGTGCTAATTGAAGACTTCTTTTGCAGTCTGCAAGTCTAGTGAGTAGAGATGTTAACTGAAGCTTTGAACTGCTCCCTTTATTCCTCAATATAAGACAAGGTCATTTTAAGGTGAGGATGCAACATACCTTCGTGTAAAAAGGTGAGGTCCTTCTTGATGACGGGGAAAAGAGGGATGATGGGCGGCTGCAGGTTCTGATTGTTGAGGACATTCCTGTACTTGGCCATGTTCCTGGAGGGGTCGAAGAGGTCCTGCAGGTCGCCAAAGAGCTTTTCATACTTGCTGGGAAGTTTCTCCCATGTTCCCCGCAGTCTGGAGACAGGAGCCAGGTTCAGACCGCTGCGGGGGGGAGAGTAGCAGTGTGAGTGTGGACAAAACTAAGGATTGAAGTAGCAGTGTGAGTGTGGACAAAACTAAGGACTGAAGTAGCAGTGTGAGTGTGGACAAAACTAAGGACTGAAGTAGCAGTGTGAGTGTGGACAAAACTAAGGACTGCAGTAGCAGTGTGAGTGTGGACAAAACTAAGGACTGAAGTAGCAGTGTGAGTGTGGACAAAACTAAGGACTGAAGTAGCAGTGTGAGTGTGGACAAAACTAAGGACTGAAGTAGCAGTGTGAGTGTGGACAAAACTAAGGACTGAAGTAGCAGTGTGAGTGTGGACAAAACTAAGGACTGAAGTAGCAGTGTGAGTGTGGACAAAACTAAGGACTGAAGTAGCAGTGTGAGTGTGGACAAAACTAAGGACTGAAGTAGCAGTGTGAGTGTGGACAAAACTAAGGACTGAAGTAGCAGTGTGAGTGTGGACAAAACTAAGGACTGAAGTAGCAGTGTGAGTGTGGACAAAACTAAGGACTGAAGTAGCAGTGTGAGTGTGGACAAAACTAAGGACTGAAGTAGCAGTGTGAGTGTGGACAAAACTAAGGACTGAAGTAGCAGTGTGAGTGTGGACAAAACTAAGGACTGAAGTAGCAGTGTGAGTGTGGACAAAACTAAGGACTGAAGTAGCAGTGTGAGTGTGGACAAAACTAAGGACTGAAGTAGCAGTGTGAGTGTGGACAAAACTAAGGACTGAAGTAGCAGTGTGAGTGTGGACAAAACTAAGGACTGAAGTAGCAGTGTGAGTGTGGACAAAACTAAGGACTGAAGTAGCAGTGTGAGTGTGGACAAAACTAAGGACTGCAGTAGCAGTGTGAGTGTGGACAAAACTAAGGACTGCAGTAGCAGTGTGAGTGTGGACAAAACTAAGGACTGAAGTAGCAGTGTGAGTGTGGACAAAACTAAGGACTGAAGTAGCAGTGTGAGTGTGGACAAAACTAAGGACTGAAGTAGCAGTGTGAGTGTGGACAAAACTAAGGATTGAAGTAGCAGTGTGAGTGTGGACAAAACTAAGGACTGAAGTAGCAGTGTGAGTGTGGACAAAACTAAGGACTGAAGTAGCAGTGTGAGTGTGGACAAAACTAAGGACTGAAGTAGCAGAGTGAGTGTGGACAAAACTAAGGACTGCAGTAGCAGTGTGAGTGTGGACAAAACTAAGGACTGCAGTAGCAGTGTGAGTGTGGACAAAACTAAGGACTGAAGTAGCAGTGTGAGTGTGGACAAAACTAAGGACTGAAGTAGCAGTGTGAGTGTGGACAAAACTAAGGACTGAAGTAGCAGTGTGAGTGTGGACAAAACTAAGGACTGAAGTAGCAGTGTGAGTGTGGACAAAACTAAGGACTGAAGTAGCAGTGTGAGTGTGGACAAAACTAAGGACTGAAGTAGCAGTGTGAGTGTGGACAAAACTAAGGACTGAAGTAGCAGTGTGAGTGTGGACAAAACTAAGGACTGAAGTAGCAGTGTGAGTGTGGACAAAACTAAGGACTGCAGTAGCAGTGTGAGTGTGGACAAAACTAAGGACTGAAGTAGCAGTGTGAGTGTGGACAAAACTAAGGACTGAAGTAGCAGTGTGAGTGTGGACAAAACTAAGGACTGCAGTAGCAGTGTGAGTGTGGACAAAACTAAGGACTGAAGTAGCAGTGTGAGTGTGGACAAAACTAAGGACTGAAGTAGCAGTGTGAGTGTGGACAAAACTAAGGACTGAAGTAGCAGTGTGAGTGTGGACAAAACTAAGGACTGAAGTAGCAGAGTGAGTGTGGACAAAACTAAGGACTGCAGTAGCAGTGTGAGTGTGGACAAAACTAAGGACTGAAGTAGCAGTGTGAGTGTGGACAAAACTAAGGACTGAAGTAGCAGTGTGAGTGTGGACAAAACTAAGGACTGAAGTAGCAGTGTGAGTGTGGACAAAACTAAGGACTGAAGTAGCAGTGTGAGTGTGGACAAAACTAAGGACTGAAGTAGCAGTGTGAGTGTGGACAAAACTAAGGACTGAAGTAGCAGTGTGAGTGTGGACAAAACTAAGGACTGAAGTAGCAGTGTGAGTGTGGACAAAACTAAGGACTGAAGTAGCAGTGTGAGTGTGGACAAAACTAAGGACTGAAGTAGCAGTGTGAGTGTGGACAAAACTAAGGACTGCAGTAGCAGTGTGAGTGTGGACAAAACTAAGGACTGAAGTAGCAGTGTGAGTGTGGACAAAACTAAGGACTGCAGTAGCAGTGTGAGTGTGGACAAAACTAAGGACTGAAGTAGCAGTGTGAGTGTGGACAAAACTAAGGACTGAAGTAGCAGTGTGAGTGTGGACAAAACTAAGGACTGAAGTAGCAGTGTGAGTGTGGACAAAACTAAGGACTGAAGTAGCAGAGTGAGTGTGGACAAAACTAAGGACTGCAGTAGCAGTGTGAGTGTGGACAAAACTAAGGACTGAAGTAGCAGTGTGAGTGTGGACAAAACTAAGGACTGAAGTAGCAGTGTGAGTGTGGACAAAACTAAGGACTGAAGTAGCAGTGTGAGTGTGGACAAAACTAAGGACTGAAGTAGCAGTGTGAGTGTGGACAAAACTAAGGACTGAAGTAGCAGTGTGAGTGTGGACAAAACTAAGGACTGAAGTAGCAGTGTGAGTGTGGACAAAACTAAGGACTGAAGTAGCAGTGTGAGTGTGGACAAAACTAAGGACTGAAGTAGCAGTGTGAGTGTGGACAAAACTAAGGACTGAAGTAGCAGTGTGAGTGTGGACAAAACTAAGGACTGCAGTAGCAGTGTGAGTGTGGACAAAACTAAGGACTGAAGTAGCAGTGTGAGTGTGGACAAAACTAAGGACTGAAGTAGCAGTGTGAGTGTGGACAAAACTAAGGACTGCAGTAGCAGTGCGAGTGTTGACAAAACTAAGGATTGAAGTAGCAGTGTGAGTGTGGACAAAACTAAGGACTGAAGTAGCAGTGTGAGTGTGGACAAAACTAAGGACTGAAGTAGCAGTGTGAGTGTGGACAAAACTAAGGACTGAAGTAGCAGTGTGAGTGTGGACCAAACTAAGGACTGAAGTAGCAGTGTGAGTGTGGACAAAACTAAGGACTGAAGTAGCAGTGTGAGTGTGGACAAAACTAAGGACTGAAGTAGCAGTGTGAGTGTGGACAAAACTAAGGACTGAAGTAGCAGTGTGAGTGTGGACAAAACTAAGGACTGAAGTAGCAGTGTGAGTGTGGACAAAACTAAGGACTGAAGTAGCAGTGTGAGTGTGGACAAAACTAAGGACTGAAGTAGCAGTGTGAGTGTGGACAAAACTAAGGACTGAAGTAGCAGTGTGAGTGTGGACAAAACTAAGGACTGAAGTAGCAGTGTGAGTGTGGACAAAACTAAGGACTGAAGTAGCAGTGTGAGTGTGGACAAAACTAAGGACTGAAGTAGCAGTGTGAGTGTGGACAAAACTAAGGACTGAAGTAGCAATGTGAGTGTGGACAAAACTAAGGACTGAAGTAGCAGTGTGAGTGTGGACAAAACTAAGGAAATGTCCATTTAAGATTCACTTCAATTTACCACACCAGATGGAGCGCAAACCTGCAACACCTCCAAAAAAGTACACATGGACTCAGTCCAAAAAAATAAAGTGTCAGGCCATTCAGTTCTACTCCAGTCCTGTAGGTGGCGGTGATGCACGTTACTAAGTGGGTGCTTAGTGAGTTGTTATTTGAGTCATATTGCAGTCTACACGTATCTCTTATGTGTGACTGCCATCATATCGCAGTCTACACGTATCTCTTATGTGTGACTGCCATCATGTTGCAGTCTACACGTATCTCTTATGTGTGACTGCCATCATGTTGCAGTCTACACGTATCTCTTATGTGTGACTGCCATCATGTTGCAGTCTACACGTATCTCTTATGTGTGACTGCCATCATAGTGCAGTCTACATGTATCTCTTATGTTTGACTGCCATCATATCGCAGTCTACATGTATTTCTTATGTTTGACTGCCATCATATCGCAGTCTACGCGTATCTCTTATGTGTGACTGCCATCATAGTGCAGTCTACATGTATCTCTTATGTTTGACTGCCATCATATTGCAGTCTACACGTATCTCTTATGTGTGACTGCCATCATAGTGCAGTCTACACGCATCTCTTATGTGTGACTGCCATCATATTGCAGTCTACACGTATCTCTTATGTGTGACTGCCATCATAGTGCAGTCTACACGTATCTCTTATGTGTGACTGCCATCATATTGCAGTCTACACATATCTCTTATGTTTGACTGCCATCTACTAGTCACAATTATCATTACACCGTGTACCAAATAAAATAGCTTTGAGGTCGGTAAGCACAACCAGAATGATTCCGTACATTAGGTGCACCGGGTTATAAGGCGCACTGTCCAGTTTTAGGAAAAAAAAAAAGATTTGAAGTTGGCCTTACAGTCTGAAAAAGATGTAATCTTGTTAAAACATGCCAAAGTTGGACATAAAGCAAAGTGGACTGACCTGATGATGGCAAACATGGAGTTGAAGTTCTTGCACTCGCGACAGTGCAGTGCAATCTTGATGAAGTGCTTGACCGTCTTCATGCGCTTGAGCTGGTTGGGCTCGCGCGTCACCTCGGTGGCCACCCAGAAGGTCTCGTGGTTGATGGCCTCCTCGAAGCGCTTGAGGCTGGCCGAGCCCGCCTTGGAGCGCAGCTTGAACAGGTCGTCGATGTACTCTGTGGGCTCGATGGCGCAGAAGAGTTGGAAGGCGCGCATGGACAGCTGCGTGGCCACCTCCACCGTGCTGAGCTGCAGCAGGCAGATCTGGCCCTCGCGGAGGAGGTCCTGGGCGTCCTCGTCGGAGCACAGCGTCTCCGTCTCCATGTTGCTCTTCAAGTAGTATCTGCGGGTGTGCACAGTCTTGAGTGTGACATCATCTGCAACATGCTGAACTACTGTCACGGTGCTAGCACCTTCCACTTAGCTGTATCCTGTCTGCTAGCTTGGACAGCTGCTCTGGTAGCCGCCGCTGCTTGATGACGCCCTCGGGGGTGACGGACACCTCGCATAGCGAATACGCCTCGGGCGCAGCCGTCAAGGCAAACTCCCTGATGGCCTGGACGACCACCTCCTTAGCCGTGGTGTCCTTGCCAATCATGACGTAGCGGGACTGCTGATCAGCTTTGAAGACGCGCAACACCTGGTCTGACATGTCTGGAAGTGAAGAGTTAAAGTTAAAGTACCAATGATTGAAGACATGCAACACCTGGTCTGACATGTCTGGAAGTGAAGAGTTCAAGTTAAAGTACCAATGATTGAAGACATGCAACACCTGGTCTGACATGTCTGGAAGTGAAGAGTTCAAGTTAAAGTACCAATGATTGAAGACGCGCAACACCTGGTCTGACATGTCTGGAAGTGAAGAGTTAAAGTTAAAGTACCACTGATTGAAGACGCGCAACACCTGGTCTGACATGTCTGGAAGTGAAGAGTTAAAGTTAAAGTACCAATGATTGAAGACGCGCAACACCTGGTCTGACATGTCTGGAAGTGAAGAGTTAAAGTTAAAGTACCACTGATTGAAGACGCGCAACACCTGGTCTGACATGTCTGGAAGTGAAGAGTTAAAGTTAAAGTACCAATGATTGAAGACGCGCAACACCTGGTCTGACATGTCTGGAAGTGAAGAGTTAAAGTTAAAGTACCAATGATTGAAGACGCGCAACACCTGGTCTGACATGTCTGGAAGTGAAGAGTTAAAGTTAAAGTACCAATGATTGAAGACGCGCAACACCTGGTCTGACATGTCTGGAAGTGAAGAGTTAAAGTTAAAGTACCACTGATTGAAGACGCGCAACACCTGGTCTGACATGTCTGGAAGTGAAGAGTTAAAGTTAAAGTACCAATGATTGAAGACGCGCAACACCTGGTCTGACATGTCTGGAAGTGAAGAGTTAAAGTTAAAGTACCACTGATTGAAGACGCGCAACACCTGGTCTGACATGTCTGGAAGTGAAGAGTTAAAGTTAAAGTACCAATGATTGAAGACGCGCAACACCTGGTCTGACATGTCTGGAAGTGAAGAGTTAAAGTTAAAGTACCACTGATTGAAGACGCGCAACACCTGGTCTGACATGTCTGGAAGTAAAGAGTTAAAGTTAAAGTACCAATGATTGAAGACGCGCAACACCTGGTCTGACATGTCTGGAAGTGAAGAGTTAAAGTTAAAGTACCACTGATTGAAGACGCGCAACACCTGGTCTGACATGTCTGGAAGTGAAGAGTTAAAGTTAAAGTACCAATGATTGAAGACGCGCAACACCTGGTCTGACATGTCTGGAAGTGAAGAGTTAAAGTTAAAGTACCACTGATTGAAGACGCGCAACACCTGGTCTGACATGTCTGGAAGTGAAGAGTTAAAGTTAAAGTACCAATGATTGAAGACGCGCAACACCTGGTCTGACATGTATGGAAGTGAAGAGTTAAAGTTAAAGTACCAATGATTGAAGACGCGCAACACCTGGTCTGACATGTCTGGAAGTGAAGAGTTAAAGTTAAAGTACCAATGATTGAAGACGCGCAACACCTGGTCTGACATGTATGGAAGTGAAGAGTTAAAGTTAAAGTACCAATGATTGAAGACGCGCAACACCTGGTCTGACATGTCTGGAAGTGAAGAGTTAAAGTTAAAGTACCAACGATTGAAGACGCGCAACACCTGGTCTGACATGTCTGGAAGTGAAGAGTTAAAGTTAAAGTACCACTGATTGAAGACGCGCAACACCTGGTCTGACATGTGTGGAAGTGAAGAGTTAAAGTTAAAGTACCAATGATTGAAGACGCGCAACACCTGGTCTGACATGTCTGGAAGTGAAGAGTTAAAGTTAAAGTACCAATGATTGAAGACGCGCAACACCTGGTCTGACATGTATGGAAGTGAAGAGTTAAAGTTAAAGTACCAATGATTGAAGACGCGCAACACCTGGTCTGACATGTCTGGAAGTGAAGAGTTAAAGTTAAAGTACCAATGATTGAAGACGCGCAACACCTGGTCTGACATGTATGGAAGTGAAGAGTTAAAGTTAAAGTACCAATGATTGAAGACGCGCAACACCTGGTCTGACATGTCTGGAAGTGAAGAGTTAAAGTTAAAGTACCAATGATTGAAGACGCGCAACACCTGGTCTGACATGTATGGAAGTGAAGAGTTAAAGTTAAAGTACCAATGATTGAAGACGCGCAACACCTGGTCTGACATGTCTGGAAGTGAAGAGTTAAAGTTAAAGTACCAATGATTGAAGACGCGCAACACCTGGTCTGACATGTATGGAAGTGAAGAGTTAAAGTTAAAGTACCAATGATTGAAGACGCGCAACACCTGGTCTGACATGTCTGGAAGTGAAGAGTTAAAGTTAAAGTACCAATGATTGAAGACGCGCAACACCTGGTCTGACATGTATGGAAGTGAAGAGTTAAAGTTAAAGTACCAATGATTGAAGACGCGCAACACCTGGTCTGACATGTCTGGAAGTGAAGAGTTAAAGTTAAAGTACCAATGATTGAAGACGCGCAACACCTGGTCTGACATGTCCGGAAGTGAAGAGTTAAAGTTAAAGTACCACTGATTGAAGACGCGCAACACCTGGTCTGACATGTATGGAAGTGAAGAGTTAAAGTTAAAGTACCAATGATTGAAGACGCGCAACACCTGGTCTGACATGTCTGGAAGTGAAGAGTTAAAGTTAAAGTACCAATGATTGAAGACGCGCAACACCTGGTCTGACATGTCTGGAAGTGAAGAGTTAAAGTTAAAGTACCAATGATTGAAGACGCGCAACACCTGGTCTGACATGTATGGAAGTGAAGAGTTAAAGTTAAAGTACCAATGATTGAAGACGCGCAACACCTGGTCTGACATGTCTGGAAGTGAAGAGTTAAAGTTAAAGTACCAATGATTGAAGACGCGCAACACCTGGTCTGACATGTCTGGAAGTGAAGAGTTAAAGTTAAAGTACCACTGATTGAAGACGCGCAACACCTGGTCTGACATGTCTGGAAGTGAAGAGTTAAAGTTAAAGTACCAATGATTGAAGACGCGCAACACCTGGTCTGACATGTATGGAAGTGAAGAGTTAAAGTTAAAGTACCAATGATTGAAGACGCGCAACACCTGGTCTGACATGTCTGGAAGTGAAGAGTTAAAGTTAAAGTACCACTGATTGAAGACGCGCAACACCTGGTCTGACATGTCTGGAAGTGAAGAGTTAAAGTTAAAGTACCAATGATTGAAGACGCGCAACACCTGGTCTGACATGTCTGGAAGTGAAGAGTTAAAGTTAAAGTACCACTGATTGAAGACGCGCAACACCTGGTCTGACATGTCTGGAAGTGAAGAGTTAAAGTTAAAGTACCACTGATTGAAGACGCGCAACACCTGGTCTGACATGTATGGAAGTGAAGAGTTAAAGTTAAAGTACCAATGATTGAAGACGCGCAACACCTGGTCTGACATGTCTGGAAGTGAAGAGTTAAAGTTAAAGTACCAATGATTGAAGACGCGCAACACCTGGTCTGACATGTATGGAAGTGAAGAGTTAAAGTTAAAGTACCAATGATTGAAGACGCGCAACACCTGGTCTGACATGTATGGAAGTGAAGAGTTAAAGTTAAAGTACCAATGATTGAAGACGCGCAACACCTGGTCTGACATGTCTGGAAGTGAAGAGTTAAAGTTAAAGTACCAATGATTGAAGACGCGCAACACCTGGTCTGACATGTCTGGAAGTGAAGAGTTAAAGTTAAAGTACCAATGATTGAAGACGCGCAACACCTGGTCTGACATGTATGGAAGTGAAGAGTTAAAGTTAAAGTACCAATGATTGAAGACGCGCAACACCTGGTCTGACATGTCTGGAAGTGAAGAGTTAAAGTTAAAGTACCAATGATTGAAGACGCGCAACACCTGGTCTGACATGTCTGGAAGTGAAGAGTTAAAGTTAAAGTACCACTGATTGAAGACGCGCAACACCTGGTCTGACATGTCTGGAAGTAAAGAGTTAAAGTTAAAGTACCAATGATTGAAGACGCGCAACACCTGGTCTGACATGTCTGGAAGTGAAGAGTTAAAGTTAAAGTACCAATGATTGAAGACGCGCAACACCTGGTCTGACATGTCTGGAAGTGAAGAGTTAAAGTTAAAGTACCACTGATTGAAGACGCGCAACACCTGGTCTGACATGTCTGGAAGTGAAGAGTTAAAGTTAAAGTACCAATGATTGAAGACGCGCAACACCTGGTCTGACATGTATGGAAGTGAAGAGTTAAAGTTAAAGTACCAATGATTGAAGACGCGCAACACCTGGTCTGACATGTCTGGAAGTGAAGAGTTAAAGTTAAAGTACCACTGATTGAAGACGCGCAACACCTGGTCTGACATGTCTGGAAGTGAAGAGTTAAAGTTAAAGTACCAATGATTGAAGACGCGCAACACCTGGTCTGACATGTCTGGAAGTGAAGAGTTAAAGTTAAAGTACCACTGATTGAAGACGCGCAACACCTGGTCTGACATGTCTGGAAGTGAAGAGTTAAAGTTAAAGTACCACTGATTGAAGACGCGCAACACCTGGTCTGACATGTATGGAAGTGAAGAGTTAAAGTTAAAGTACCAATGATTGAAGACGCGCAACACCTGGTCTGACATGTCTGGAAGTGAAGAGTTAAAGTTAAAGTACCAATGATTGAAGACGCGCAACACCTGGTCTGACATGTATGGAAGTGAAGAGTTAAAGTTAAAGTACCAATGATTGAAGACGCGCAACACCTGGTCTGACATGTATGGAAGTGAAGAGTTAAAGTTAAAGTACCAATGATTGAAGACGCGCAACACCTGGTCTGACATGTCTGGAAGTGAAGAGTTAAAGTTAAAGTACCAATGATTGAAGACGCGCAACACCTGGTCTGACATGTCTGGAAGTGAAGAGTTAAAGTTAAAGTACCAATGATTGAAGACGCGCAACACCTGGTCTGACATGTATGGAAGTGAAGAGTTAAAGTTAAAGTACCAATGATTGAAGACGCGCAACACCTGGTCTGACATGTCTGGAAGTGAAGAGTTCAAGTTAAAGTACCAATGATTGAAGACGCGCAACACCTGGTCTGACATGTCTGGAAGTGAAGAGTTAAAGTTAAAGTACCACTGATTGAAGACGCGCAACACCTGGTCTGACATGTCTGGAAGTGAAGAGTTAAAGTTAAAGTACCAATGATTGAAGACGCGCAACACCTGGTCTGACATGTATGGAAGTGAAGAGTTAAAGTTAAAGTACCAATGATTGAAGACGCGCAACACCTGGTCTGACATGTATGGAAGTGAAGAGTTAAAGTTAAAGTACCAATGATTGAAGACGCGCAACACCTGGTCTGACATGTCTGGAAGTGAAGAGGTGGGTAAGGCAGCCATCTTGGAAGGCACCAGCAGAGGGTGCTGTTCATTCACCTTCACCATCAGAGCCTCCCCTTTTGTCAACTTTCATTAATAACTTGTACTTGTGTACCTGAAATACTTCCATAGGCGCTTGAGGTGCTGCTACCTTTCTGTAAAACTTGCTTTTTGGTTTAAACAAGGCTGTGATGTATTAATGATTGCAACATACATTTATTGCTGTACAAAAACATTTATTTGGTATTTTATGATAAATAATAATGATAAATGGGTTATACTTGTATAGCGCTTTTCTACCTTCAAGGTACTCAAAGCGCTTTGACACTATTTACACATTCACCCATTCACACACACATTCACACACACATTCACACACACCTTCACACACACCTTCACACACACATTCACACACACCTTCACACACACATTCACACACACATTCACACACACCTTCACACACACCTTCACACACACATTCACACACACATTCACACACACATTCACACACACCTTCACACACACCTTCACACACACCTTCACACACACATTCACACACACCTTCACACACACATTCACACACACATTCACACACACATTCACACACACATTCACACACACCTTCACACACACATTCACACACACATTCACACACACCTTCACACACACATTCACACACACATTCACACACACATTCACACACACATTCACACACACCTTCACACACACATTCACACACACATTCACACACACCTTCACACACACATTCACACACACATTCACACACACATTCACACACACCTTCACACACACATTCACACACACATTCACACACACATTCACACACACCTTCACACACACATTCACACACACATTCACACACACATTCACACACACATTCACACACTGATGGCGGGAGCTGCCATGCAAGGCACTAACCAGCAGCCATCAGGAGCAAGGGTGAAATGTCTTGCCCAAGGCCACAACGGACGTGACTAGGATGGTAGAAGGTGGGAATTGAACCCCAGTAACCAGCAACACTCCGATTGCTGGCATGGCCACTCTACCAACTTCGCCACGCCGTCCCTTTTTATTTTATGCCACTTAAAAGGTTATTTATCATTTATTGTCTTTTTTTTCTATCCTAATATTAATATTACTACTATTATTTGCTCAATGTTATGTTTTCATTAATTTATTTATTATTATTATATATATATTATATTTTTTATAATTAAAATAATTATTTTATAAAATTTATAATATAATATACATAATATATTATATTATAATTCATTAGTTATATTGTATTATTACATACAGTACAGGCCATTGTAGATAGTCACATCACAACTAGGAATGAACACATGTGGAGTTATGTACTTAACAAAAAAAAAAGTGAAATAACTGAAAACATGTTTTATATGCTAGTTTCTTTAAAATAGCCACACTTTGCTCTGATTACTGCTTTGCACACTCTTGGCATTCTCTCCATGAGCTTCAAGAGGTAGTCACCTGAAATGGTTTTCACTTCACAGGTGCGCTTGAAGCTCATGGAGAGAATGCCAAGAGTGTGCAAAGCAGTAATCAGAGCAAAGGGTGGCTATTTTGAAGAACATATTTGAATGCCTTCAGTGACAATGTATAATGTAAATAGTCATGGAAATTAAGAAAACCCATTGAATGAGAAGAAGGTGTGTCCAAACTTTTGTCCTGTAATGTATATTTGATCATGTTTCATACTATTTTCTGGATGGCCTTCATTGGAGTTATTATTTCATGTGGACGCCTCAAAAGTGGCTTTTTTCCTTCAATCCTCAGTGCCATGCCATCTTTTGTTTTTCTCAATAGTGCTGTGTGTGTGTGTGTGTGTGTGTGTGTGTGTGTGTGTGTGTGTGTGTGTGTGTGTGTGTGTGTGTGTGTGTGTGTGTGTGTGTGTGTGTGTGTGTGTGTGTGTGTGTGTGTGTGTGTGTGTGTGTGTGCACATATTTTGTTCTCTTCTTCCATTTTTTTTATATTGCACTTTGTTTTTGCCACTTGCCTGTGTATGTAAAGTATTATATCAATCAAGTTTGATTTGATTGGATACATCATCCCCAACTAGGAATGGGAACCAAATTCAGTACTTTTATTAGCACCAACTGAATTGCGTGGATACTAGCAGGTATCATCAAATGCCATATTGCCATACCTTTACTGTACGTTGAGCGCGTGTGGCTGCAGACTAAACAGCAGCACATGTAAACAATCAAGCAGACAAAGTCACTCCAAGAAATGTTGCAAATGTCAACGTCAACAAAGCAAGATGCCTGGCAGGATGTTGGGTAAGTCTCCATTCTTGCTTGGCAGGATGTTGGGTAAGTCTCCATTCTTGCTTGGCAGGATGTTGGGTAAGTCTCCATTGTTCCAAAATGCACTAGTTTGATGCTCATTTAGCTTGATATTGCCACAGACATGCTACTATTAGCATGACCCATTTTACATGCTGATTTTAACATCTCACATTGTAGTCATGAAAACTACAACTAAGATGGTGTGTAAGTAAGCACAATAATGCAACAATACAGTACTACCATGTAATGTCTTGTCATTGCCACATAGGAGTTAGACAATACAACAATACAGTACTACCATGTAATGTCTTGTCATTGCCACATGGGAGCTAGACAATACAACAATACAGTACTACCATGTAATGTCTTGTCATTGCCACATAGGAGTTAGACAATACAACAATACAGTACTACCATCTAATGTCTTGTCATTGCCACATAGGAGTTAGACAATACAACAATACAGTACTACCATCTAATGTCTTGTCATTGCCACATAGGAGTTAGACAATACAACAATACAGTACTACCATGTAATGTCTTGTCATTGCCACATAGGAGTTAGACAATACAACAATACAGTACTACCATGTAATGTCTTGTCATTGCCACATAGGAGTTAGACAATACAACAATACAGTACTACCATCTAATGTCTTGTCATTGCCACATAGGAGTTAGACAATACAACAATACAGTACTACCATGTAATGTCTTGTCATTGCCACATGGGAGCTAGACAATACAACAATACAGTACTACCATGTAATGTCTTGTCATTGCCACATAGGAGTTAGACAATACAACAATACAGTACTACCATGTAATGTCTTGTCATTGCCACATAGGAGTTAGACAATACAACAATACAGTACTACCATGTAATGTCTTGTCATTGCCACATAGGAGTTAGACAATACAACAATACAGTACTACCATGTAATGTCTTGTCATTGCCACATGGGAGTTAGACAATACAACAATACAGTACTACCATGTAATGTCTTGTCATTGCCACATAGGAGTTAGACAATACAACAATACAGTACTACCATCTAATGTCTTGTCATTGCCACATGGGAGTTAGACAATACAACAATACAGTACTACCATGTAATGTCTTGTCATTGCCACATAGGAGTTAGACAATACAACAATACAGTACTACCATGTAATGTCTTGTCATTGCCACATGGGAGTTAGACAATACAACAATACAGTACTACCATCTAATGTCTTGTCATTGCCACATAGGAGTTAGACAATACAACAATACAGTACTACCATCTAATGTCTTGTCATTGCCACATAGGAGTTAGACAATACAACAATACAGTACTACCATGTAATGTCTTGTCATTGCCACATGGGAGTTAGACAATACAACAATACAGTACTACCATCTAATGTCTTGCCATTGCCACATGGGAGTTAGACAATACAACAATACAGTACTACCATGTAATGTCTTGTCATTGCCACATAGGAGTTAGACAATACAACAATACAGTACTACCATCTAATGTCTTGTCATTGCCACATAGGAGTTAGACAATACAACAATACAGTACTACCATGTAATGTCTTGTCATTGCCACATGGGAGTTAGATAATACAACAATACAGTACTACCATGTAATGTCTTGTCATTGCCACATAGGAGTTAGACAATACAACAATACAGTACTACCATGTAATGTCTTGTCATTGCCACATAGGAGTTAGACAATACAACAATACAGTACTACCATGTAATGTCTTGTCATTGCCACATAGGAGTTAGACAATACAACAATACAGTACTACCATGTAATGTCTTGTCATTGCCACATAGGAGTTAGACAATACAACAATACAGTACTACCATCTAATGTCTTGTCATTGCCACATAGGAGTTAGACAATACAACAATACAGTACTACCATGTAATGTCTTGTCATTGCCACATAGGAGTTAGACAATACAACAATACAGTACTACCATGTAATGTCTTGTCATTGCCACATAGGAGTTAGACAATACAACAATACAGTACTACCATGTAAGGTCTTGTCATTGCCACATAGGAGTTAGACAATACAACAATACAGTACTACCATGTAATGTCTTGTCATTGCCACATAGGAGTTAGACAATACAACAATACAGTACTACCATGTAATGTCTTGGACGTGCAACTGCATTGCAAACGAGATCAAATGGTACAATAAAATAAGATATAACAATTGGACAGCAAAGTTATCATAACCAGCTCATTTTTAAATGTATAAAATATTGTTTTTGATTTTAAAAAATTTACATTTATTAAACCACACAAAAGTACGGAAATTTGGTACCGTCGAGTACCGGTATCGATTCCCAGGTACCGGGAACTGGTACCATGTGAACAGTATGTATTCGTATTGCTAACAGTAAAAGAAACTCCACCCATCCATTCCCATTTTATTTGGACTATAGATCACAATTCTATTTTTTCTACATGTTCTATTCTACTATAATCTACTCTAATTAACCTCTGCTATTTATAATGTATACTATTCATATCATATTGTATTTGAGTTATTATTAGGGATGTCCGATAATGGCTTTTTGTCGATATCCGATATTCCGATATTGTCCAAATCTTTAATTACCGATACCGATATCAACCGATACCGATATCAACCGATACAGATAATTACAGTTGTGGAATTAACACATTATTATGCCTAATTTGGACAATCAGGTATGGTGAAGATAAGGTCCTTTTAAAAAAAATTAATACAATAAAAAAAGATAAATACATTAAAAACATTTTCTTGAATAAAAAGAAAGTAAAACAATATAAAAACAGTTACATAGAAACTAGTAATGAATGAAAATGAGTCAAATGAAGTGTTAAAGGTTAGTACTATTAGTGGAGCACAATCATGTGTGCTTACGGACTGTATCCCTTGCAGACTGTATTGATATATAATGCTTACGGACTGTATCCCTTGCAGACTGTATTGATATATATTGATATATAATGCTTACGGACTGTATCCCTTGCAGATTGTATTGATATATAATGCTTATGGACTGTATCCCTTGCAGACTGTATTTGATATATATTGATATATAATGCTTACGGACTGTATCCCTTGCAGACTGTATTGATATATATTGATATATAATGCTTACGGACTGTATCCCTTGCAGACTGTATTGATATATATTGATATATAATGCTTACGGACTGTATCCCTTGCAGACTGTATTGATATATATTGATATATAATGCTTACGGACTGTATCCCTTGCAGACTGTATTGATATATAATGCTTACGGACTGTATCCCTTGCAGACTGTATTGATATATATTGATATATAATGCTTACGGACTGTATCCCTTGCAGACTGTATTGATATATATTGATATATAATGTAGGAAGCAGAATATTAATAACAGAAAGAAACAACCCTTTTGTGTGAATGAGTGTAAATGGGGGAGGGAGGTTTTGTGGCTTGGTGCACTCATTGTAAGTGTATCTTGTGTTGTTTATGTTGATTTAATTTAAAAAAATAAAAAATAAAAACGATGCCAATAATAATAAAAAAAAAACGATACCGATAATTTCCGATATTACATTTTAAAGCATTTATCGGCCGATATTATCGGACATCTCTAGTTATTATGTACATATATTGTTGTTGTGCCACCTGGTGTCTCACGTGTGCTGCTATGACAATAAAGTGGCCACATTATATTGTATTATAGGTGCTTCTACATACATTATGATAATATCAATAAAATCATATTCTGGTTGATTTTAGCTAACTTTTTACTCAAACCTCCATTTTGTCTCCCAAGTGTGATGATGGTAGTGTGTCAAAGACAAGGAAGGGGAAAGTGAAAATGATATATTGTCCAAAGCTCCGAATGTGTCGAAATAAAACGGACATAGACCTAGGACGTCCTGTATAGTTATTATATTCCCATACATCCCAAATGACATACCGTACTACACCACCACCGTGCAAGTAAACACAATCAATCAAAACGTTGTTTCCCAGCATTCCGTCAGGTGAAGTCCATTAGCATGATTGAAAAGCCTTCATTCCAAAGTACCACAAATGTCCACACCACAGTAAAATAGCCATGTGCCCACAGGAGGAGGACGGGTCAAAGGTCAGTGCGAGTGCAGATTAGCCTTACTCAATTAGCCCCAGTGAAAAGAGAAGCTTTACTGCAAATTAGCCACAGCAGCTAACGAATGTCAAAGTCTGCAAAAAGTGATTGTGGGGTTGTGGGGTAAAAACCCTGTTTCCATATGAGTTGGGAAATGGTGTTAGATGTAAATATAAACAGAATACAATGATTTGCAAATCCTTTTCAAGCCATATTCAGTTGAATATGCTACAAAGACAACATATTTCATGTTCAAACTCATAAACTTTATTTTTGTTGCAAATAATCATTAACTTTAGAATTTGATGGCAGCAACACGTGACAAAGAAGTTGGGAAAGGTGGCAATAAATAGTGATAAAGTTGAGGAATGCTCATCAAACACTTATTTGGAACATCCCACAGGTGAACAGGCTAATTGGGAACAGGTGGGTGCCATGATTGGGGATAAAAGTAGATTCCATGAAATGCTCAGTCATTCACAAGAAAGGATGGGGCGAGGGTCACCACTTTGTCAACAAATGCCTGAGCAAATTGTTGAACAGTTTAAGAACAACCTTTCTCAAGCAGCTATTGCAAGGAATTGAGGGATTTCACCATCTACGCTCCGTAATATCATCAAAGGGTTCAGAGAATGTGGAGAAATCACTGCAGGTAAGCAGCTAAGCCCGTGACCTTCCATCCCTCAGGCTGTACTGCATCAACAAGCCACATCAGTGTGTAAAGGATATCACCACATGGAACACTTCAGAAACCCACTGTCAGTAACTACAGTTGGTCGCTACATCTGTAAGTGCAAGTTAAAACTCTCCTATGCAAGGTAAAAACCGTTTATCAACAACACCCACAAACACTTCGCTGGGCCTGAGCTCATCTAAGATGGACTGATACAAAGTGGAAAAAGTGTTCTGTGGTCTGACGAGTCCACATTTCAAATTGTTTTTGGAAACTGTGGACGTCGTGTCCTCCGGACCAAGGAGGAAAAGAACCATCTGGATTGTTCTAGGCGCAAAGTGTAAAAGGCAGCATGTGTGATGGTATGGGGGTGTATTAGTGGTCAAGACATGGGTAACTTACACATCTGTGAAGGCACCATTAATGCTGAAAGGTACATACAGCTTTTGGAGCAACATATGTTGTCATCCAAGCAACGTTACCATGGACGCCCCTGCTTATTTCAGCAAGACAATGCCAAGCCACGTGTTACATCAACGTAGTAAAAGAGTGCGGGTACTAGACTGGCCTGCCTGTAGTCCAGACATTGAAAATGTGTGGCACCTGCAATGTGAGAAGGGAGACCCCCGGACTGTTGAACAACTTAAGCTGTACATCAAGCAAGAATGGGAAAGAATTCCACTTCAAAAATGTGTCTCCTCACTTCCCAAACCTTTACTGAGTGTTGTTCAAAGGAAAGGCCATGTAACACAGTGGTGAACATGCCCTTTCCCAACTACTTTGGCACGTGTTGCAGCCATGAAATTCTAAGTTCATTATTATTTGCTTATCAGTTTGAACATGAAATATGTTGTCTTTGTAGCATATTCAACTGAATATGGCTTGAAAAGGATTCACAAATCATTGTATTCCGTTTATATTTACATCTAACACCATTTCCCAACTCATATGGAAACGGGGTTTGTACATAAGGTACTCACTCGGGGGGACCGGGACTGGAAGAAGACAAACAACATGGATGTAAGTAAGTACAGTAAGTACAGTATGTAAAACCTTGGCACTCACCAGGCTGATTGTTGAAGTCCAGGATGCGGTGGTGGGACTGCAGGAGGTCCGGGTTTGAAGACGACAGGTTGCCGCTGACGGGCAGTGCCGGTGGGATCTGTTTGGACTGCTTCATGCCCAAAATGCTGTCATCCTGCGACTGGCCCACGCACACGTCGCTATGACAACCAGACAGGGAGAGAGAAAGGGTGAGGCTGCAGTACAGTCATAAACAGACAGAGGGCGCAACTTCTTTTCACACTTGAAGCTGACTAAATGGCCAAACCACAACCTCAATAACACGCTTTCTCTTTTGGGGGCGTTCCTTTGTGGTCAAGTCATGTGATCAACTGCTAGTATGACGTCATTGCTGTATTTTATATAAACAACATGCATTTAAATGCTGATCTCAGCCGTGACCGTTTGTGCCCGGAGCCATTTGTGGCCTGGCAAAAAAGCCTTAAGCAGAATGTCTGATCTACAAACTACTAAAGCAGTGAAGTTGTCACGTTGTGTAAATGCTAAATAACAAGACAATACAACAAATCATTTTCAACTTATATTCAATTGAATAGACTGCAAAGACAACATATTTCATGTTCACACTGGAAAACTTTGTTATTTTTTGCAAATATTAGCTCATTTGGAATTTGATGCCTGCAACATGTTTCAAAAAAGCTGGCACAAGTGGCAAAAAAGAGTGATAAAGTTGAGGAATGCTCATCAAACACTTATTTGGAACATCCCACAGGTGTGCAGGCTAATTGGGAACAGGTGGGTGCCATGATTGGGTATAAAAGTAGATTCCATGAAATGCTCAGTCATTCACAAACAAGGATGGGGCGAGGGTCACCACTTTGTCAACAAATGCCTGAGCAAATTGTTGAAGAACAACATTTCTCAACAAGGAATTTAGGGATTTCAACATCTACGCTCCGTAATATCATCAAAACGTTCAGAAAACCTAAGAGAAATCCCTGCACGTATGCGGTAAGCCCGAAAACCAACATTGAATGCAAGTGACTTTCCATCCCTCAAGCGGTACTGCATCAAAATGTGTAAAGTGTGTAAAGGATATCACCACATGGGCTCAGGAACACTTCAGAAACCCACTGTCAGTAACTACAGTTGGTCGCTACATCTGTAAGTGCAAGTTAAAACTATCCTATGCAAAGCGAAAGCCATTTATCAACAACACCCAGAAACGCCGTCGGCTTTGCTGGGCCTGAGCTCATCTAAGATGGACTGATACAAAGTGGAAAAGTGTTCTGTGGTCTGACGAGTCCACATTTCAAATTGTTTTTGGAAACTGTGGATGTCGTGTCCTCCGGACCAAAGAGGAAAAGAACCATCTGGATTGTTCTAGGGTCAAAGTGTAAAAGGCAGCATGTGTGATGGTATGGGGGTGTATTAGTGGCCAAGACATGGGTAACTTACACATCTGTGAAGGCACCATTAATGCTGAAAGGTACATACAGCTTTTGGAGCAACATATGTTGTTATCATGGACGCCCCTGCTTATTTCAGCAAGACGATGCCAAGCCAGGTGTTACAACAGCGTGGCTTCATAGTAAAAGAGTGCGGGTACTAGACTGGCCTGCCTGTAGTCCAGACATTGAAAATGTGTGGCAGCTAAAATATGAGAAGGGAGACCCCCGGACTGTTGAACAACTTAAGCTGTACATCAAGCAAGAATGGGAAAGAATTCCACTTCCAAAATGTGTCTCCTCACTTCCCAAACCTTTACTGAGTGTTGTTCAAAGGAAAGGCCATGTAACACAGTGGTGAACATGCCCCTGTGACAACTTGTTTGCAATGTGTTGCTGCCATGAAATTGTAAGTTCATGATTATTTGCAAACAAAAGAAGTTTGTGAGTGTGAACATGAAATATCTTGTCTTTGCAGTCTATTCTATTGAATATAAGTTGAAAAGGATTTGTTGTATTCTCTTTTGATTTAGCATTTACACAACGTGACAACTTCACCGGTTTTGTGTTTTGTATAGTAAGCAACTATTGGAGGTAGATATAAATGAGCTGCATGAGATGATTAGAAGGGTATGTACTTACTTGTACGGTTTAGGAGGAAGAATGCTGGTGAGTGTTTTGTCAAAGATCTTCTTGAGCTTGTTGCGTCCTCCCACAGTGTTGGTCTTGGCCTTCTTGCTGGCCTTCTCCAGGCCCATCACCTGCTCCACGTCCACCGCCAGGTCGGGTATGGAGTAGCGGCTGGCCTTCTTGATGTCCCCGATCTTGGGGAGGTGGGGCGCCCCGTTCTTCCTGTCGTGCTCCTCCTCGCCGTCCACATCGTGGTCCTGCTCGGGCCTGCTTAGCAGATCTTTAAAAACTACATTTGGGAGCATTTCAGACCCGTTAGTTGTAGGTTCCGTCTTGAGACGGCCTTGTGTCTTGTGGGGTGTGCTCACTGAGCTTACCTAACAGGTTGGTTTTCACAGTTATGGACAAGTGGGTGTTGTTCTTCAGAATCTCCTTGGCTTTGCTGAGTTGGACATTCTCAAAGTTTTGACCGTTGACCTCCAGAATCTTTGCAAGACCAAAGTAAACTTCAGTTGATGCCACAAACACCAAACATCAACTTCAAGACAAAGTCTGACTCGGTCATTTGTGGCCCACAGCTCACTTTTTATTACAAATTACAACAATTCCCAGAATTCCAGGTTTTCCGGGACATTTCAAATGAATTGGCCATTTTTCAAACCTCAAACACTTCCACATTTTTCAACTGATTCAAACATTCCACCTTCCACATATCCTGGACATTCAAACTATCATTTTCCCAAGTTCCAAAAAATTCCAGGAATTCCCGTTTTTTCAAACTCTTTGACGACTCCTTCCACATTTTTCAACCCACTTGAAGCATTCCCCCGTCAAAACATTCCTCTTCATCAGGACAAAAAACAAAGTTGTTTTTGGAACTGGAAAAATTCCCGGTTTTTCGGTAATATCCAGGAATTCCGTAATACCATTTCTCAATGAAAAATGTTACTACTTCAACATTTCTCAACCGATTTGAAAAATTCCAACACTCATTCCGACCATTCACATTTGATAACATTTTCAAGAAAATTCCCCCTTTCCCAAAATTCCCATTGAAAAGAACGGGACATTCTTCTAAGTTGCACAACTCCCACATTTTTTTAACCGATTCAAACCGTTCCAACTTCAAAATATTCAGCCTGTTCAGGAATTGTGTGCTCTCCGTCTAACATCTATGAAAAAAACAATTCCCCGGATTTCCTAGAATTCCCAGTCTTTAGGGACATTTTCCCCATTCAAAATGAATGATACATTTTCCAAACGTCAACATTTCCAACATCAACACATTCCACTCATTCTAACTAACACTTTCCCAACTTCCAAACCTAATTCTGTTTTCCCGGGAAATTCAAAGTCTTCAACATTCCAACATTCTTCCATTCATTCTGTCAGCATTTCACTTCAACTTCGGAGCTTTCACACGCACTTCCTTCAGGAATTGCCTCATTTAGATAGTTTTTATTTTACAATGTATTACAATTGTAGATTAAGAAACTTAAATATTATATTTTACTTGACCGAATTTTTTTTTTTAAAAATGGATTGGTCTACTTACAGTATTTACATAAGGAAAAAATAATTCTTTAAATTGTAGACAACACAATTTAAAAATAAAAACAATGAAATTAAAAAATATTGATATATTGGAATCATTTATTGATTATTATTAAAGTAACTAATTATAACTGCAGATTATATATTATTATATTTCTGAAACTAAATTTATAATCAGGAAAAACATTTCAAATTGTAGATGACACAATTTGGAAATAAAACATTTAACAAAAATATTTCTCATTTGTTGATTATTACCGAAGTAATTAATTATAACAGCAGATTAAAATATTTTTCATTTCTAAAAGCATTTGCTTGGGGCAGGGGAATTATACATTTTCATTACATTTGATATATTGTTCTTTCGTTAATGATATATTATTGAATGTATTCAACATATTTGCATATGTGAACCTACATGTCATTGGTATTAATGGCAATGAAGGAAAAGTCACCAACCCACATTGTTGATTTTCTTTCTGGAAAAAGTTTGGCCAAAGCTGCTCTACTAACAAGCCGTTACTGAGTTGAGGAAAAGGACGTCCCCTCAGAGCGGAACTAAAGCAGATGGCTGATCCCAGGCCAGCAAACAACAGCAATTAGCCAGCGAGCCTACGCAAGTTCTCACTGACTGCTTCACTGTGCACTAATAATAATAACAACTAACCTAAAAATAATAACAACTAACCTAATAATAATAACAACTAACCTAATAATAACAACAACTAACCTAATAATAATAACAACTAACCTAATAATAATAACAACTAACCTAATAATAATAACAACTAACCTAATAATAACAACAACTAACCTAATAATAACAACAACTAACCTAATAATAACAACAACTAAACTAATAATAACAACAACTAACCTAATAATAATAACAACTAACCTAATAATAATAACAACTAACCTAATAATAATAATAACTAACCTAATAATAACAACAACTAACCTAATAATAATAACAACTAACCTAATAATAATAACAACTAACCTAATAATAATAATAACTAACCTAATAATAACAACAACTAACCTAATAATAATAACAACTAACCTAATAATAACAACAACTAACCTAATAATAACAACAACTAAACTAATAATAACAACAACTAACCTAATAATAATAACAACTAACCTAATAATAATAACAACTAACCTAATAATAATAATAACTAACCTAATAATAATAACAACTAACCTAACAATAATAACAACTAACCTAACGTGTTAGCCAGTAAAAAAAGAGCCAGCTTTTGCGAGCGAGTAAGCTTCCGACATTCAGGAGGAAACAGCTGCAGGATGTTTGGGTGTTGCAGGGGACTTAACGTGCATTCACACACTCTGCATGCTTTTCCAGGATTAAGGAGACTTTGGAGCTCAGAAGAGCGCCGAGTGTGAAAGTGCTTGTGAAGGTTTGCGAGGTGAAAGCCAACATGCCTGCAGTCACTGGCAACTACGCCAATGATGGTGCTTCCAAAAACTGCTTAGCTCCACCACTAACATCAACCTAACTACGCCAATGATGGTGCTTCCAAAAACTGCTTAGCTCCACCACTAACATCAACCTAACTACGCCAATGATGGTGCTTCCAAAAACTGCTTAGCTCCACCACTAACATCAACCTAACTACGCCAATGATGGTGCTTCCAAAAACTGCTTAGCTCCACCACTAACATCAACAATGATGGTGCTTCCAAAAACTGCTTAGCTCCACCACTAACATCAACCTAACTACGCCAATGATGGTGCTTCCAAAAACTGCTTAGCTCCACCACTAACATCAACCTAACTACGCCAATGATGGTGCTTCCAAAAACTGCTTAGCTCCACCACTAACATCAACCTAACTACGCCAATGATGGTGCTTCCAAAAACTGCTTAGCTCCACCACTAACATCAACAATGATGGTGCTTCCAAAAACTGCTTAGCTCCACCACTAACATCAACCTAACTACGCCAATGATGGTGCTTCCAAAAACTGCTTAGCTCCACCACTAACATCAACCTAACTACGCCAATGATGGTGCTTCCAAAAACTGCTTAGCTCCACCACTAACATCAACCTAACTACGCCAATGATGGTGCTTCCAAAAACTGCTTAGCTCCACCACTAACATCAACAATGATGGTGCTTCCAAAAACTGCTTAGCTCCACCACTAACATCAACCTAACTACGCCAATGATGGTGCTTCCAAAAACTGCTTAGCTCCACCACTAACATCAACCTAACTACGCCAATGATGGTGCTTCCAAAAACTGCTTAGCTCCACCACTAACATCAACCTAACTACGCCAATGATGGTGCTTCCAAAAACTGCTTAGCTCCACCACTAACATCAACCTAACTACGCCAATGATGGTGCTTCCAAAAACTGCTTAGCTCCACCACTAACATCAACAATGATGGTGCTTCCAAAAACTGCTTAGCTCCACCACTAACATCAACCTAACTACGCCAATGATGGTGCTTCCAAAAACTGCTTAGCTCCACCACTAACATCAACAATGATGGTGCTTCCAAAAACTGCTTAGCTCCACCACTAACATCAACAATGATGGTGCTTCCAAAAACTGCTTAGCTCCACCACTAACATCAACAATGATGGTGCTTCCAAAAACTGCTTAGCTCCACCACTAACATCAACCTAACTACGCCAATGATGGTGCTTCCAAAAACTGCTTAGCTCCACCACTAACATCAACAATGATGGTGCTTCCAAAAACTGCTTAGCTCCACCACTAACATCAACCTAACTACGCCAATGATGGTGCTTCCAAAAACTGCTTAGCTCCACCACTAACATCAACAATGATGGTGCTTCCAAAAACTGCTTAGCTCCACCACTAACATCAACCTAACTACGCCAATGATGGTGCTTCCAAAAACTGCTTAGCTCCACCACTAACATCAACAATGATGGTGCTTCCAAAAACTGCTTAGCTCCACCACTAACATCAACAATGATGGTGCTTCCAAAAACTGCTTAGCTCCACCACTAACATCAACAATGATGGTGCTTCCAAAAACTGCTTAGCTCCACCACTAACATCAACCTAACTACGCCAATGATGGTGCTTCCAAAAACTGCTTAGCTCCACCACTAACATCAACAATGATGGTGCTTCCAAAAACTGCTTAGCTCCACCACTAACATCAACAATGATGGTGCTTCCAAAAACTGCTTAGCTCCACCACTAACATCAACAATGATGGTGCTTCCAAAAACTGCTTAGCTCCACCACTAACATCAACAATGATGGTGCTTCCAAAAACTGCTTAGCTCCACCACTAACATCAACAATGATGGTGCTTCCAAAAACTGCTTAGCTCCACCACTAACATCAACAATGATGGTGCTTCCAAAAACTGCTTAGCTCCACCACTAACATCAACAATGATGGTGCTTCCAAAAACTGCTTAGCTCCACCACTAACATCAACCTAACTACGCCAATGATGGTGCTTCCAAAAACTGCTTAGCTCCACCACTAACATCAACAATGATGGTGCTTCCAAAAACTGCTTAGCTCCACCACTAACATCAACAATGATGGTGCTTCCAAAAACTGCTTAGCTCCACCACTAACATCAACAATGATGGTGCTTCCAAAAACTGCTTAGCTCCACCACTAACATTCCAATCTGTGTGGACCAAAGGGGGTTCTTACTTTTTAGAGCCAGGGTGGAGGATTGAACATATTTTGAGGAAGATGTTTATTATGTCGGTCCATTCCAACACAACACATCTGATCTTGGTCTTCCAGGCAAATCCGTGTAATACTCAATCATTGATTGTGTGAATGTTCCAGAACATTCTCTCATGTTCCAGAACATTCTCTCATGCTTTTCTACACCAACATTCATCTATTTCTTCAACTTCTTCTTCGTGCTCTACCTTCCACATTTTTCACCCGATTCAAAGCGTTCCAACTTCAAACTGTTCAGCCTATTTGGGAATCACAGGCTTTTCCTTGACACATTCCCCAAATTCCCAGATTTCCCAGAATTCCAGGTTTTCCAGGACATTTTCCCATTCAAAATGAATTGGCCATTTTTCCAACTTCCACCATTTCCACATTTTTGAACCGATTCAAACCATTCCACCTTCAACATATTGCACCATTCTGGAATTTCAAACCACCTTTTTTCCAAGTTTGAAAACAATGTCCAGGATTTTCCAGAATTCCTGGTTTTCCAAAGCCCTTTCCACCCTTTTTTCTGGCGACTACTCCTTCCACATTTTTCAACCTTTCCACCGTCAAAACATTCCTCTTAATCAGGATAAAAAACAATATTGTTTTTTTGAACTGGAAACATTCCCGGTTTTCCCGAAATTCCAGGAATTCCGTAATACCATTTCTCAATTCAACATGTTACTACTTCAACATTTCTCCACCGATTTGAAAAATTCCAACACCAACCATTTCAACTCATTTAGACCATTCAAGTGTTTTACCATTTGCAAAAACATTCCCGCTTTACCCGAAATTCCCATTGCAATGGATGGGACATTCTTCAAAGTTCCACATACCCCCACATTTTCCACCTGATTCAAACTGTTCCAACTTCAAAATATTCAGCCTGTTAGGGAAATGTGTGCAACAAATCCCAGGATTTCTGTTCAACTTCAGCATTGGAGCATTCACAGGCTATTCTTTCAGGAATTGCCTCATCTAGTAATAAATTAATTTGTATTCTTCAAATATGCAGAGGGTGAAAAACTAAGAATGGGCCCCGCACAATCCTACCTGATCCCCCCGTTTAAGGCCGGCCTCTGCTGCCTTGCTCCCGGGCTCCACGGCGTCGATGAATATGCGGAAGCCTTTCTCCTGTCCGCCAAGGAGGCTGAAAGCCAGCGCCGCCTCTCTGGACGACTTGGTCAGCGTCACCAGCCGCGGCTTGGCCTTAGCAGCGCACGCTATGTTTAACAGTCGGAGGTGCCCGCACATTTTCTGTGAAAGGAGAGCACATTTGCTTGAACTAGAGAAACCACTTTTCAATGGGCCTGCTCGCTCTTGCTAACCCATAGCCCGGCCATTTAGACCAACTTGGTGGCTTGGCTTTTTAATACATTTTTAAACACAAATGCTAACAATGCTAACAGCTAGCAACCTGTGTGTACACATCGGGATATAAAAGGAACATTAAAGCTGCAAGCAGCGATGGACGGGACCGACTTTGAGGGCTCATAAAATCCAAACCGGAGCAGTAATTTGAAGGGGGAATTGCAAACTTCCTGTTGATTTTTGCTGGGGGTTGTCAGTGTTTGAAATCTAGGTCTAAGTGAGACCTACATAGAGGTTTCATGTCTCTACAACATTCCTACTGGGAGTTACAGACAGTTTTGTCTGTGTTTTCTTCCTAGGGGGCGCTAGAGCGCAATTTTGAGTTTTGGGGTTTGGTTTTTTGATTAGATCGCAATTTTCGCCAGTCCTGATGTGTGTGTCCAATTTGAAGCATGTTAAGGGGGTCAAATTACAGCTCAAAGAGGCGGCGGTATGATAATAAAGCGCTAGAAATACAATAGGGTCCTCTGTCCCAAAGGGACTGGGACCCTATTAATACATTTTTAAACACAAATGCTAACAACGCTAAAACTAGCATGGATACATTGTGATAATATGGGAATTGTGTCCATTTTTAAATGCAAACGCTAAAAGCAGCAGCGGGCAATCTATGTGGATACATTGTGATATAATATGACACATTTTGTACGCAAATGCCAATAACTGTCATGGATACATTATATAAACATTGTAATATTATAAGAACATACTCACTTTTTAAACGGAAATACTAACAATGCTAGCAACCAGCGTGGAGACATTGGGCTAACATGGAAGCAGAGACAATAAGTCAGGCTGGGCAATTATTTTCACTCGTTGGGCCAAATTTAGAGAAAAAATGTGTCTGTGGGCCAGTATATCTATACATCTATGTATATACATACATACATACATACATACATATACATACATACACACATACATATACACACGCGCACACACACACACACACACACACACACACACACACACACACACACACACACACACACACACACACACACACACACACACACACACACACACACACACACACACACACACACACACACACACACACACACACACATACATACATATACATACATACACATACATACATATACATACATACACATACATATACACACGCGCGCACACACACACACACACACACACACACACACACACACACACACACACACACACACACACACACACACACACACATACATACATACATACATACATACATACACATACATACACATACATACATACACATACATACATATACGTACATACATGCATATACATACATACACACATACATATACACACGCGCGCACGCACACACACACACACACACACACACACACACACACACACACACACACACACACACACACACACACACACACACACACACACACATACATACATATACATACATACACATACATACATATACATACATACACATACATATACACACGCGCGCACACACACACACACACACACACACACACACACACACACACACACACACATACATACATACATACATACACATACATACACATACATACATACACATACATACATATACGTACATACATGCATATACATACATACAGTATTAGAGATGTGATAATATCGGCAGATAAATGCTTTAAAATGTAATATCGGAAATTATCGGTATTGTTTTTTTACATAATAATGTGTAAATTCCACGACTGTATATATCGGTATCGGTTGACTAATTAGATGACCATATTAACTAATTAGATGACCATAGTAACTAATTACATTACCATAGTAACTAATTAGATGACCATAGTAACTAATTATACTGTCATAGTAATTAGATGACCATAGTAACTAATTAGATTACCATAGTAACTAATTACATCACCATAGTAATTAGATGACCATAGTAACTAATTACATGGCCATAGTAACCCATTAGATGACCATAGTAACTAATAAGATGACCATAGTAACTAATTAGATGACCATATTAACTAATTTTATTACCATAGTAATTAGATGACCATAGTAACTAATTAGATGACCATAGTAACTCATTAGATGACCATAGTAACTAATTATATGACCATAGTAACTCATTACATGACCATATTAACTAATTAGATGACCATAGTAACTCATTAGATGACCATAGTAATTAGATGACCATATTAACTAATTAGATGACCATAGTAACTCATTAGATGACCATAGTAATTAGATGACCATAGTAACTAATTACATGACCATAGTAACTCATTACATGACCATAGTAACTCATTAGATGACCATAGTAACTCATTACATGACCATAGTAACTCATTAGAAGGCCATAGTAACTAATTGGATGACCATAGTAACTAGTTAGATGGCCATAGACGGCGTGGCAAAGTTGGTAGAGTGGCCGTGCCAGCAATCGGAGTGTTGCTGGTTACTGGGGTTCAATCCCCACCTTCTACCATCCTAGTCACGTCCGTTGTGTCCTTGGGCAAGACACTTCACCCTTGCTCCTGATGGCTGCTGGTAGTGCCTTGCATGGCAGCTCCCGCCATCAGTGTGTGAATGTGTGTGTGAATGTGTGTGTGAATGTGTGTGTGAAGGTGTGTGTGAATGTGTGTGTGAATGTGTGTGTGAATGTGTGTGTGAATGTGTGTGTGAATGTGTGTGTGAATGTGTGTGTGAATGTGTGTGTGAATGTGTGTGTGAATGTGTGTGTGAATGTGTGTGTGAATGTGTAAATAGTGTCAAAGCGCTTTGAGTACCTTGAAGGTATAAAAGCGCTATACAAGTATAACCCAGTTATCATTATTTATCTATCATAGTAACTCATTAGATGACCATAGTAACTCATTACATGACCATAGTAACTAATTAGATGACCATAGTAACTAATTATATGACCATAGTAACTCATTACATGACCATAGTAACTAGTTAGATGACCATAGTAACTAATTATATGACCATAGTAACTCATTACATGACCATAGTAACTAATTAGATGACCATAGTAACTAATTATATGACCATAGTAACTCATTAGATGACCATAGTAACTAATTAGATGACCATAGTAACTAATTATATGACCATAGTAACTCATTAGATGACCATAGTAACTAATTAGATGACCATAGTAACTAATTATATGACCATAGTAACTCATTAGATGACCATAGTAACTAATTAGATGACCATAGTAATTAATTACATGACCATAGTAACTCATTACATGACCATAGTAACTCATTAGATGACCATAGTAACTAATTATATGACCATAGTAACTAATTATATGACCATAGTAACTAGTATATCATGCAAAAGTGCAGATTCCAAGCATGTAAAGACTTAGTATAGTTGAAGTCATTAAAAAGATGAGTGCACATCATAATGGCAGCTACACTTTACATCTTAAAGTTGTAAAAAAATGATTTAGGAATGTCCGGCGGGCCAGATTGAAAAGCTTAACGAGCCACATGTGGCCCCCGGGCCTTCATTTGCCCAGGTGTGCAATACACGGTTGCTAAAGTGCTGAATGTTGAAGTGCTTCACTTGCCATGAGTGTATGTTTGGTTGTGTTGATGAGACGTACTTCACTTGCCATGAGTGTATGTTTGGTTGTGTTGATGAGACGTACTTCTCTCTCCAGGTTGTTTTCAAACTCTTCCAGAAAGTGAGTCATTGCAGGGTCGCCCTCAAAGTCATTGAAGTGATTGTTCACCCACAGCAGCACCACCCGTGTCACCTGCACAAAAGACAACACACACAGTACTTTTTAGATACATGATCATTAATAACCATTTATGGATGTTTTATTAAATAAATAATAATGTTTACATGTTTCTGTTAAATCAATAGTATGTTTTTATTTGTCATTTTTTTAATCAAATATTTTTACATGGGAATCTAGTCTATTTGGTCAACTAAAAATCCATCCAGCCATCCATTTTCTACCGCTTATTCCCTTCGGGGTCGCGGGGGGTGCTGGAGCCTATCTCAGCTACAATCGGGCGGAAGGCGGGGTACACCCTGGACAAGTCGCCACCTCATCGCAGGGCCAACACAGATAGACAGACAACATTCACACACTAGGGACCATTTAGTGTTGCCAAAATAAATAATAATAATAATAATTGTATTATTTTCATTTACATAATATAGTTTAGACTTGTTTAATTTAACTTAGTATTCAATTAATTTTATTAATCCAATAATATTAGTTGAGGTTTTTAAAAAAATGTTTTTTAACTTCTTCATCACAATTATTTGTTCCACTTATTTATTTATTTGATTGCTTACTTCTGGCTTTTCTACATCTTTGTTCACCTTTTAATTACATTATTGTGTTTTTGTTTAATGGAATAAAACATACTTTGTGTTTTCTTTACAAAAGCCAAAAGCAGTGAAGTTGTCACGTTGTGTAAATGCTAAATAAAAAGAGAATACAACAAATCCTTTTCAACTTATATTCAATTAAATAGACTGCAAAGACAAGATATTTCATGTTCACACTGACAAACTTCATTTTTGTTTGCAAATAATCATGAACTTAGAATTTAATGGCAGCAACATAATGCAAAAAAGTTGTCAGAGGGGCATGTTCACCACTGTGTTACATGGCCTTTCCTTTGAACAACACTCAGTAAAGGTTTGGGAAGTGAGGAGACACATTTTTGAAGTGGAATTCTTTCCCATTCTTGCTTGATGTACAGCTTAAGTTGTTCAACAGTCCGGGGGTCTCCCTTCTCACATTGCAGGTGCCACACATTTTCTATGTCTGGACTACAGGCAGGCCAGTCTAGTACCCGCACTCTTTTACTACGTTGATGTAACACCTGGCTTGGCATTGTCTTGCTGAAATAAGCAGGGGCGTCCATGGTAACGTTGCTTGGATGGCAACATATGTTGCTCCAAAAGCTGTATGTACCTTTCAGCATTAATGGTGCCTTCACAGATGTGTAAGTTACCCATGTCTTGGCCACTAATACACCCCCATACCATCACACATGCTGCCTTTTACACTTTGTGCCTAGAACAATCCGGATGGTTCTTTTCCTCTTTGGTCCGGAGGACACGACGTCCACAGTTTCCAAAAACAATTTGAAATGTGGACTCGTCAGACCACAGAACACTTTTCCACTTTGTATCAGTCCATCTTAGATGAGCTCAGGCCCAGCGAAGTGTTTCTGGGTGTTGTTGATAAATGGCTGTTGCTTTGCATAGTAGAGTTTTAATTTGCACTTACAGATGTAGCGACCAACTGTAGTTACTGACAGTGTTTTTTTTAAGTATTCCTGAGTGGTGATATCTTTTACACACTAATGTGGCTTTTTGATGCAGTACAGCCTGAGGGATGGAAGGTCACGGGCATTTAATGTTTCGTGCAGTGATTTCTCCAGATTCTCTGAACCTTTTGATGATATTACGGAGCGTAGATGTTGAAATCCCTAAATTCCTTGTTGAGAAATGTTGTTGTTCAACAATTTGCTCAGGCATTTGTTGACAAAGTGGTGACCCTCGCCCCATCCTTGTTTGTGAATGACTGAGCATTTCATGGAATCTACTTTTATACCCAATCATGGCACCCACCTGTTCCCAATTAGCCTGCACACCTGTGGGATGTTCCAAATAAGTGTTTGATGAGCATTCCTCAACTTTATCACTCTTTTTTGCCACTTGTGCCAGCTTTTTTGAAACATGTTGCAGGCATCACATTCCAAATGAGCTAATATTAGCACAAAATAAGAAAGTTTGTCAGTGTGAACATGAAATATGTTGTCTTTGCAGTCTATTCAATAGAATATAAGTTGAAAAGGATTTGTTGTATTGTCTTGTTATTTAGCATTTACACAACGTGACAACTTCACTGCTTTTGTAGTTTGTAGATCCAAAAACTTATTTGCACAGCATAGCAGTTTTTTACTTTGTTTCCTTTTAATTTTTCATTTCAATAATTGTATCTTTGAAAAATGTGAGGATTGTTTAAAATGTGTTTTCCTCAATTGAAAAAACCCAAACTTCATAGACACAACTTGTGCACCTGGTCATTTAAAGTGCTCTACAACTTGTGCACCTGGTCATTTAAAGTGCTCTACAACTTGTGCACCTGGTCATTTAAAGTGCTCTACAACTTGTGCACCTGGTCATTTAAAGTGCTCTACAACTTGTGCACCTGGTCATTTAAAGTGCTCTACAACTTGTGCACCTGGTCATTTAAAGTGCTCTACAACTTGTGCACCTGGTCATTTAAAGTGCTCTACAACTTGTGCACCTGGTCATTTAAAGTGCTCTACAACTTGTGCACCTGGTCATTTAAAGTGCTCTACAACTTGTGCACCTGGTCATTTAAAGTGCTCTACAACTTGTGCACCTGGTCATTTAAAGTGCTCTACAACTTGTGCACCTGGTCATTTAAAGTGCTCTACAACTTGTGCACCTGGTCATTTAAAGTGCTCTACAACTTGTGCACCTGGTCATTTAAAGTGCTCTACAACTTGTGCACCTGGTCATTTAAAGTGCTCTACAACTTGTGCAGCTGGTCATTTAAAGTGCTCTACAACTTGTGCACCTGGTCATTTAAAGTGCTCTACAACTTGTGCACCTGGTCATTTAAAGTGCTCTACAACTTGTGCACCTGGTCATTTAAAGTGCTCTACAACTTGTGCACCTGGTCATTTAAAGTGCACTACAACTTGTGCACCTGGTCATTTAAAGTGCTCTACAACTTGTGCACCTGGTCATTTAAAGTGCTCTACAACTTGTGCACCTGGTCATTTAAAGTGCTCTACAACTTGTGCACCTGGTCATTTAAAGTGCTCTACAACTTGTGCACCTGGTCATTTAAAGTGCTCTACAACTTGTGCACCTGGTCATTTAAAGTGCTCTACAACTTGTGCACCTGGTCATTTAAAGTGCTCTACAACTTGTGCACCTGGTCATTTAAAGTGCTCTACAACTTGTGCACCTGGTCATTTAAAGTGCTCTACAACTTGTGCACCTGGTCATTTAAAGTGCTCTACAACTTGTGCACCTGGTCATTTAAAGTGCTCTACAACTAGTGCACCTGGTCATTTAAAGTGCTCTACAACTTGTGCACCTGGTCATTTAAAGTGCTCTACAACTTGTGCACCTGGTCATTTAAAGTGCTCTACAACTTGTGCACCTGGTCATTTAAAGTGCTCTACAACTTGTGCACCTGGTCATTTAAAGTGCTCTACAACTTGTGCACCTGGTCATTTAAAGTGCTCTACAACTTGTGCACCTGGTCATTTAAAGTGCTCTACAACTTGTGCACCTGGTCATTTAAAGTGCTCTACAACTTGTGCACCTGGTCATTTAAAGTGCTCTACAACTTGTGCACCTGGTCATTTAAAGTGCTCTACAACTTGTGCACCTGGTCATTTAAAGTGCTCTACAACTTGTGCACCTGGTCATTTAAAGTGCTCTACAACTTGTGCACCTGGTCATTTAAAGTGCTCTACAACTAGTGCACCTGGTCATTTAAAGTGCTCTACAACTTGTGCACCTGGTCATTTAAAGTGCTCTACAACTTGTGCACCTGGTCATTTAAAGTGCTCTACAACTTGTGCACCTGGTCATTTAAAGTGCTCTACAACTTGTGCACCTGGTCATTTAAAGTGCTCTACAACTTGTGCACCTGGTCATTTAAAGTGCTCTACAACTTGTGCACCTGGTCATTTAAAGTGCTCTACAACTTGTGCACCTGGTCATTTAAAGTGCTCTACAACTTGTGCACCTGGTCATTTAAAGTGCTCTACAACTTGTGCACCTGGTCATTTAAAGTGCTCTACAACTTGTGCACCTGGTCATTTAAAGTGCTCTACAACTTGTGCACCTGGTCATTTAAAGTGCTCTACAACTTGTGCACCTGGTCATTTAAAGTGCTCTACAACTTGTGCACCTGGTCATTTAAAGTGCTCTACAACTTGTGCACCTGGTCATTTAAAGTGCTCTACAACTTGTGCACCTGGTCATTTAAAGTGCTCTACAACTTGTGCACCTGGTCATTTAAAGTGCTCTACAACTTGTGCACCTGGTCATTTAAAGTGCTCTACAACTTGTGCACCTGGTCATTTAAAGTGCTCTACAACTTGTGCACCTGGTCATTTAAAGTGCTCTACAACTTGTGCACCTGGTCATTTAAAGTGCTCTACAACTTGTGCACCTGGTCATTTAAAGTGCTCTACAACTTGTGCACCTGGTCATTTAAAGTGCTCTACAACTTGTGCACCTGGTCATTTAAAGTGCTCTACAACGTGTGCACCTGGTCATTTAAAGTGCTCTACAACTAGTGCACCTGGTCATTTAAAGTGCTCTACAACTTGTGCACCTGGTCATTTAAAGTGCTCTACAACTTGTGCACCTGGTCATTTAAAGTGCTCTACAACTTGTGCACCTGGTCATTTAAAGTGCTCTACAAATGCATCCAAAGGCACTAAAAAGGATGACAATTATCTTCAAATGAATCCTGAAAGAATTGACATACATAAAACAAAGATGGATGTGGACATATTTGTGGATACAGTTCTTTCCCCACAGCTACACACACAAAAGGTCCATACCTTGTCCCTGAGACTTGGGTCATGGAACCACTCCAAGAGCTTCTTGCCCACGACCATGGGGCTGGAGAGGAAAGTCCTGTAGGTCAACAGGAAGTCCTCGATGTAGGTAGGGTCCACCACTGAGTGTTCTTCCACCAGGTGCATGGTGAGACGCTCCGATGTGCCCTGAGACCAAACATGGTGGTGATCCCGGCCCAGGTGAGCACCAGTACGTCTTACGGACTCACCTTTATGACAATGTGTCCTTTCCTGGTCCCGGTGCGGTCCAGTTCTCGGTGCTCCTTCACCATGACGATCTCACCTTCTTCTTCCACTTTCTGCATGTTCTTCTCCACCTGGTTGAGGATGCAGCAGTAGTCCTGCTGGGCGATGCACACAAACTACACGACGACAACAAGAAGACATTTCACATTTGGTCACTTCAAGGTCACATTCTGGAAATGTCACACTCGTCTTGTTGTCTCTGACACTTCTTCTTGTCTCTGACACTTCTTCTTGTCTCTGACACTTCTTCTTGTCTCTGACACTTCGTCTTGTCTCTGACACTTCTTCTTGTCTCTGACACTTCTTCTTGTCTCTGACACTCGTCTTGTCTCTGACACTTCGTCTTTTCTCTGACACTTCTTCTTGTCTCTGACACTTCTTCTTGTCTCTGACACTTCTTGTTGTCTCTGACACTTCTTGTTGTCTCTGACACTTCTTCTTGTCCCTGACACTTCTTCTTGTCTCTGACACTTCTTCTTGTCTCTGACACTTCTTCTTGTCTCTGACACTTCTTGTCTCTGACACTTCTTCTTGTCTCTGACACTTCTTGTTGTCTCTGACACTTCTTCTTGTCTCTGACACTTCTTGTTGTCTCTGACACTTCTTGTCTCTGACACTTCTTCTTGTCTCTGACACTTCTTCTTGTCTCTGACACTTCTTGTTGTCTCTGACACTTCTTGTTGTCTCTGACACTTCTTCTTGTCTCTGACACTTCTTGTTGTCTCTGACACTTCTTGTTGTCTCTGACACTTCTTCTAGTCTCTGACACTTCTTCTTGTCTCTGACACTTCTTCTTGTCTCTGACACTTCTTCTTGTCTCTGACACTTCTTGTTGTCTCTGACACTTCTTGTTGTCTCTGACACTTCTTCTAGTCTCTGACACTTCTTCTTGTCTCTGACACTTCTTCTTGTCTCTGACACTTCTTCTTGTCTCTGACACTTCTTGTTGTCTGTGACACTTCTTCTTGTCTCTGACACTTCTTCTTGTCTCTGACACTTCTTGTTGTCTCTGACACTTCTTGTTGTCTCTGACACTTCTTCTTGTCTCTGACACTTCTTCTTGTCTCTGACACTTCTTCTTGTCTCTGACACTTCTTGTTGTCTCTGACACTTCTTGTTGTCTCTGACACTTCTTCTTGTGTCTGACACTTCTTCTTGTGTCTGACACTTCTTCTTGTGTCTGACACTTCTTCTTGTCTCTGACACTTCTTCTTGTCTCTGACACTTCTTCTTGTCTCTGACACTTCTTCTTGTCTCTGACACTTCTTCTTGTCTCTGACACTTCTTCTTGTCTCTGACACTTCTTGTTGTCTCTGACACTTCTTCTTGTGTCTGACACTTCTTCTTGTCTCTGACACTTCTTCTTGTCTCTGACACTTCTTCTTGTCTCTGACACTTCTTCTTGTCTCTGACACTTCTTGTTGTCTCTGACACTTCTTGTTGTCTCTGACACTTCTTGTTGTCTCTGACACTTCTTCTTGTCTCTGACACTTCTTCTTGTCTCTGACACTTCTTCTTGTCTCTGACACTTCTTCTTGTCTCTGACACTTCTTCTTGTCTCTGACACTTCTTGTTGTCTCTGACACTTCTTGTTGTCTCTGACACTTCTTGTTGTCTCTGACACTTCTTGTTGTCTCTGACACTTCTTGTTGTCTCTGACACTTCTTCTTGTCTCTGACACTTCTTCTTGTCTCTGACACTTCTTGTTGTCTCTGACACTTCTTGTTGTCTCTGACACTTCTTCTTGTCTCTGACACTTCTTGTTGTCTCTGACACTTCTTCTTGTCTCTGACACTTCTTCTTGTCTCTGACACTTCTTCTTGTCTCTGACACTTCTTGTTGTCTCTGACACTTCTTGTTGTCTCTGACACTTCTTGTTGTCTGTGACACTTCTTCTTGTCTCTGACACTTCTTCTTGTCTCTGACACTTCTTCTTGTCTCTGACACTTCTTCTTGTCTCTGACACTTCTTCTTGTCTCTGACACTTCTTCTTGTCTCTGACACTTCTTCTTGTCTCTGACACTTCTTCTTGTCTCTGACACTTCTTGTTGTCTGTGACACTTCTTCTTGTCTCTGACACTTCTTCTTGTCTCTGACACTTCTTCTTGTCTCTGACACTTCTTCTTGTCTCTGACACTTCTTCTTGTCTCTGACACTTCTTCTTGTCTCTGACACTTCTTCTTGTCTCTGACACTTCTTCTTGTCTCTGACACTTCTTCTTGTCTCTGACACTTCTTCTTGTCTCTGACACTTCTTCTTGTCTCTGACACTTCTTCTTGTCTCTGACACTTCTTCTTGTCTCTGACACTTCTTCTTGTCTCTGACACTTCTTCTTGTCTCTGACACTTCTTCTTGTCTCTGACACTTCTTCTTGTCTCTGACACTTCTTCTTGTCTCTGACACTTCTTCTTGTCTCTGACACTTCTTCTTGTCTCTGACACTTCTTGAGTGACGAGAGGTCAGGCCGACCACCTGAGAGCATTAATGTCCCCCCTGGAGGGCGTCACACTGTCAACATGGAGCCCCGCAGCACACCCGAGTCACAATGTAGACCACCTCCATAGCAGCTAACCTTAGCATGGTTGTGTGGCAGGTGAAGGAGACTCACCTGGCAGTCGTCCACCTTGTAGACCACCTCCATAGCAGCTAACCTTAGCATGGTTGTGTGGCAGGTGAAGGAGACTCACCTGGCAGTCGTCCACCTTGTAGACCACCTCCATAGCAGCTAACCTTAGCATGGTTGTGTGGCACGTGAAGGAGACTCTCACCTGGCAGTCGTCCACCTTGTAGACCACCTCCATAGCAGCTAACCTTAGCATGGTTGTGTGGCACGTGAAGGAGACTCACCTGGCAGTCGTCCACCTTGGTCTTCATGGCGCCCTTCATGTACTCCTTCTCCATGGTGGGCGACACCCCAAAGCTGTTCCCCATGCACAGAATCTCTGTCCGCCCGTCAGGGTGTGTCACCTCCACTGAGCCATTCAGGATGACTGACCACGAGTCCAGCTGGAGACGTAAACATCATGTTTGACCACCATGACCATCATGTTTGACCATCATGTTTGACCATCATGTTTGACCATCATGACCATCATGTTTGACCATCATGTTTGACCATCATGACCATCATGTTTGACCATCATGTTTGACCATCATGACCATCATGTTTGACCATCATGTTTGACCAGCATGACCATCATGTTTGACCACCATGACCATCATGTTTGACCAGCATGTTTGACCAGCATGACCATCATGTTTGACCATCATGTTTGACCAGCATGACCATCATGTTTGACCACCATGACCATCATGTTTGACCACCATGACCATCATGTTTGACCATCATGTTTGACCATCATGACCATCATGTTTGACCACCATGACCATCATGTTTGACCATCATGACCATCATGTTTGACCACCATGACCATCATGTTTGACCATCATGTTTGACCATCATGACCATCATGTTTGACCACCATGACCATCATGTTTGACCATCATGACCATCATGTTTGACCACCATGACCATCATGTTTGACCATCATGTTTGACCATCATGACCATCATGTTTGACCACCATGACCATCATGTTTGACCATCATGTTTGACCATCATGACCATCATGTTTGACCATCATGACCATCATGTTTGACCAGCATGTTTGACCAGCATGACCATCATGACCATCATGTTTGACCAGCATGACCATCATGTTTGACCAGCATGACCATCATGTTTGACCAGCATGACCATCATGTTTGACCAGCATGACCATCATGTTTGACCAGCATGACCATCATGTTTGACCATCATGTTTGACCATCATGTTTGACCATCATGACCATCATGTTTGACCAGCATGACCATCATGTTTGACCATCATGACCATCATGTTTGACCACCATGACCATCATGTTTGACCATCATGACCATCATGTTTGACCACCATGACCATCATGTTTGACCATCATGTTTGACCATCATGACCATCATGTTTGACCACCATGACCATCATGTTTGACCATCATGTTTGACCATCATGACCATCATGTTTGACCATCATGACCATCATGTTTGACCAGCATGTTTGACCAGCATGACCATCATGACCATCATGTTTGACCAGCATGACCATCATGTTTGACCAGCATGACCATCATGTTTGACCAGCATGACCATCATGTTTGACCAGCATGACCATCATGTTTGACCATCATGTTTGACCATCATGTTTGACCATCATGACCATCATGTTTGACCAGCATGACCATCATGTTTGACCAGCATGACCATCATGTTTGACCAGCATGACCATCATGTTTGACCATCATGACCATCATGTTTGACCACCATGACCATCATGTTTGACCATCATGACCATCATGTTTGACCACCATGACCATCATGTTTGACCATCATGTTTGACCATCATGACCATCATGTTTGACCACCATGACCATCATGTTTGACCATCATGTTTGACCATCATGACCATCATGTTTGACCATCATGACCATCATGTTTGACCAGCATGTTTGACCAGCATGACCATCATGACCATCATGTTTGACCAGCATGACCATCATGTTTGACCAGCATGACCATCATGTTTGACCAGCATGACCATCATGTTTGACCAGCATGACCATCATGTTTGACCATCATGTTTGACCATCATGTTTGACCATCATGACCATCATGTTTGACCAGCATGACCATCATGTTTGACCAGCATGACCATCATGTTTGACCAGCATGACCATCATGTTTGACCAGCATGACCATCATGTTTGACCAGCATGACCATCATGTTTGACCAGCAACAGCTTGATGGACATTCCCCACATCTTTCAAATGTAGCAGATTGTGGCAAAAGCTGCCTATTACAGCTTGTCCTCTCAGATTTTGGTTTTCTTAGCAACCATTAAAGTCCTACTGAAAGCCACTACTAGCGACCACGCAGTCTGATAGTTTATATATCAATGATGAAATCTTAACATTGCAACACATGCCAATACGGCCGGGTTAACTTATAAAGTGACATTTTACATTTCCCGCCACACTTCCGCTTGAAAAGGTCTATGTATGATGACGTATGCGCGTGACGTCAATGGTTGATACGGAAGTATTCGGACACATTGTATCCAATACAAACAGCTCTGTTTTCATCTCAACATTCCACAGTATTCTGGACATCTGTGTTGGTGAATCTTTTGCAATTTGTTTAATGAACAATGAAGACTGCAAAGAAGAAAGCTGTAGGTGGGATCGGTGTATTAGCGGCTGGCTGCAGCAACACAACCAGGAGGACTTTGACTTGGATAGCAGACGCGCTAGCCGAAGCTAGCCGCCGACCGCACGGATGATCGGGTGAAGTCCTTCGTCGCTCCGTCGATCGCTGGAACGCAGGTGAGCACGGGTGTTGATGAGCAGATGAGGGCTGGCTGGCGTAGGTGGATAGCTAATGTTTTTAGCATAGCTCTGTGAGGTCCCGTTGCTAAGTTAGCTTCAATGGCGTCGTTAGCAACAGCATTGTTAAGCTTCGCCAGGCTGGAAAGCATTAACCGTGTAGTTACATGTCCATGGTTTAATAGTATTGTTGATCTTCTGTCTATCCTTCCAGTCAGGGGTTTATTTCTTTTGTTTCTATCTGCAGTTAAGCCCGATGCTATCACGTTAGCTCCGTAGCTAAAGTGCTTCGCCGATGTATTGACGTGGAGATAAAAGTCACTGTGAATGTCCATTTTGCGTTCTGGACTCTCATTTTCAAGAGGATATAGTATCCCAGGTGGTTTAAAATACAAATCCGTGATCCACAATAGAAAAAGGAGAGAGTGTGGAATCCAATAAGCCAGCTTGTACCTAAGTTACAGTCAGAGCGAAAAACGATATGTCTTGCACTGCACGCTAGTCCTTCACTCTCACGTTCCTCATCCACGAATCGTTCATCCTGGCTCAAATTAATGGGGTAATCGTTGCTTTCTCGGTCCGAATCTCTCTCGCTGCTGGTGTAAACAATGTGCAAATGTGAGCAGCCCTTCCTCCTGTGACGTCACGCTACTTTCAACCTGCGACGTCACGCTACTTCCGCTACAGGCAAGGCTTTTTTATCAGCGACCAAAAGTTGCGATCTTTATCGTGGATGTTCTCTACTAAATCCTTTCAGCAAAAATATGGCAATATCGCGAAATGATCAAGTATGACACATAGAATGGATCTGCTATCCTTGTTTGAGTAAAAAAATTCATTTCAGTAGGCCTTTAATGGTCATAGATTTTTAAGACCTTTCAAAATCGTATTTAAAATCTTTAATGAGATTTTAGGAGAATTTTAGACATTTTAAGGCCTTAAATTCAAATTGTTTGATTTAAGACTTTTGAATAATTTTTAAGACCCAGCGGATATCCTGCATATGGAAATGTTAATCTAATTTAAAATAAATCAGAGGTCAGCTAGCTTCATGGGTAGGAATTTCCAGTGTAGGTAGAAATTCCTAAAGGTGAAACTGTGAAGGCAAACCTTTCGGCTGGACTGTAGCCTCAAAACCTGTGAACCCTGACCTCTGTCACGTTTACTGAAGTGTCGCTAGATCAGACCTGGGCAAATCAAGGCCCGGGGGCCACATGTGGCCCGTTAAGCTTTTCAATCTGGCCCGCCGGACATTCCTAAATCATTTTTTTAATGACCTTAACTATACTAAGTCTTTACATGCTTGGAATCTGCACTTTTGCATGATATACTAGTTACTATGGTCATGTAATTAGTTACTATGGTCATCTAATGAGTTACTATGGTCATCTAATGAGTTACTATGGTCATGTAATTAGTTACTATGGTCATCTAATGAGTTACTATGGTCATCTAATGAGTTACTATGGTCATATAATTAGTTACTATGGTCATGTAATTAGTTACTATGGTCATCTAATGAGTTACTATGGTCATCTAACGAGTTACTATGGTCATGTAATTAGTTACTATGGTCATCTAATGAGTTACTATGGTCATATAATTAGTTACTATGGTCATGTAATTAGTTATTATGGTCATCTAATGAGTTACTATGGTCATCTAATTAGTTACCATAGTCATTTAATTAGTTACTATGGTCATATAATTAGTTACTATGGTCATGTAATGAGTTACTATGGTCATCTAGTTAGTAGTATGGTCATCTAATTAGTTACTACGGTAATCTAATGAGTTACTATGGTCATCTAATTAGTTACTATGGTTATGTAATGAGTTACTATGGTCATGTAATGAGTTACTATGGTCATGTAATGAGTTACTACGGTAATCTAATGAGTTACTATGGTCATGTAATGAGTTACTATGGTCATGTAATGAGTTACTATGGTCATCTAATTAGTTACTATGGTCATGTAATGAGTTACTATGGTCATGTAATGAGTTACTATGGTCATCTAATTGGTTACTATGGTCATGTAATGAGTTACTATGGTCATGTAATGAGTTACTATGGTCATGTAATGAGTTACTATGGTCATGTAATGAGTTTCTATGGTCATCTAATTGGTTACTATGGTCATGTAATGAGTTACTATGGTCATGTAATGAGTTACTATGGTCATGTAATGAGTTACTATGGTCATGTAATGAGTTACTATGGTAATGTAAGTGACAGCAGCTCAGAGGAGGTACCAAGCAGTGTGGGTGGGGAGTGTTTCCACAGAGTGTTTCCAGAGTGTGAAATGTGGGTGTCAGGGACAGACGTGGAAGGACATTTTTATAACAAAGTTGTAAAGTTTAGTGATATATCACATATATCACATTGTAGGTGGGGTTTATACCCTTAGCGTTCATATTTAGCTGTGTTTGTTGCATTATATAAATATGTGTATGGAGAGGGTGTGTGACGTTCATATGTTGTCAATATTCAGTGTTTTATCCTTCATAGTTAATATTGTAAATCCCACATTCGTTATTTTCATGTACATTCTGGGTGTCTCATTCACTAAAACAATGTCAAATTTAAAGGTGGTCTGTCATAAAGTGTTTAGCATTCAATCAGACATTATTGTGAGGTTTGTATTAGTCTTCCTAAAAACCAGATAAATGGGCCCCCAGACACATTTTTTCCCCTAAATTTGACCCCCCGAGTGAAAATAATTGGCCATGCCTGCCTGAGAGGCAAAGTTCTCCTCTCCATTGTTGGGCCAAACACTTTCAAATTGTCTTCTTTCAAAGTGGTGTCGCATCTCGGCCACCGAGACTGTAGAGGAGAACAAAAAGGAGGCCTGCTGCCTGCTGCAGTCGCCGGAGGGTTCCAAGGAGGAGGACCGGCGTCGTGTCACGGGACAATCGCCATTCAGGTTTAATAGAGCGGAAAATACATCCAATGGGAGAAGATTCAGTGGTGCGAGAGGTGAGGCCTCCGGAGAGACGCAAACTGAACGCATTTAGAGCAAAGTGTGGCCAAGTGTGTGTAAAAGAAGGAGCATCACCTCCTCGCCATCATTGAGAACAATGGTGCCAGCACGCTCCACCACGGCGAACACCATGACGGCACACAGCTCCCGTCTCACGGACATGGTCATGTTGGCGAAGGCCGGCAGTTGATGCATGAACTCCAGTAGTTGCTCTGTAGGACACAGGAAGTGGGAGGAGGTTAAAGACATGGTCATGTTGGCGAAGGCCGGCAGTTGATGCATGAACTCCAGTAGTTGCTCTGTAGGACACAGGAAGTGGGAGGAGGTTAAAGACATGGTCATGTTGGCGAAGGCCGGCAGTTGATGCATGAACTCCAGTAGTTGCTCTGTAGGACACAGGAAGTGGGAGGAGGTTAAAGAAGGAGAAAGACAACCTAAATAGATGAGTTCTTTGTTCTTGCAGCCACCATCACCACAGCAGCCACCATCACCACAGCAGCCACCATCACCACAGCAGCCACCATCACCACAGCAGCCACCATCACCACAGCAGCCACCATCACCACAGCAGCCATCATCACCACAGCAGCCACCATCACCACAGCAGCCACCATCACCACAGCAGCCACCATCACCACAGCGGGGAGCCAAGACACAAATCATTAAGTGGACAAGATGACTGCCATGGAACACTCAGTGGCAGCAATAACTGCTGACACTTTAACCCTCAGGGAGTTCACACTTGTCTTCTTCTACAGCTTTGCTTCACCTGTCACCCAAAACATACCTGCAGTAGAACCCACTTATGTCCACCACATCAAATAGCTGCAGTAGAACCCACTTATGTCCACCACATCAAATAGCTGCAGTAGAACCCACTTATGTCCACCACATCAAATAGCTGCAGTAGAACCCACTTATGTCCACCACATCAAATAGCTGCAGTAGAACCCACTTATGTCCACCACATCAAATAGCTGCAGTAGAACCCACTTATGTCCACCACATCAAATAGCTGCAGTAGAACCCACTTATGTCCAGCACATCAAATAGCTGCAGTAGAACCCACTTATGTCCACCACATCAAATAGCTGCAGTAGAACCCACTTATGTCCACCACATCAAATAGCTGCAGTAGAACCCACTTATGTCCACCACATCAAATAGCTGCAGTAGAACCCACTTATGTCCAGCACATGAAAAATAGGCATAGTTTGCACTGGGGCTGTCTCGATACCAACATGTTGGTACCGGTACCAACATGTATTTCGATACTTTTCTAAATAAAGGGGACCACAAAAAAATGGCATTATTGGCTTTATTGTAACAAAAAATATTTCAGTACATTAAAAATCAGTTTATCATTAAATGTAACTCAAATATGTCGATAATAGTGTTGTCCTGATACCAATATTTTGGTACCGGTACCAAAATGTATTTCGATACATTTCAGTACTTTTCTTAATAAAGGGGACCACAAAAAAACAGCATTAAATGTTAGTGTACATGAAACATATGTTGATTATTTAGTCCTTCAACATACTAGACAACTTGTCTTTTAGTAGTAAGTAAACAAACAAAGACTCCTAATTAGTCTGCAGTAACATATTGTGTCATTTATACACCTATTATTTTGTACACATTAAGAGGGACAAACTGTAAAAATGGATTATTAATGTACTTGTTCATTTACTGTTAATATCTGCTTATTTTCTGTTTCAACATGTTCTATCTACACTTCTGTTCAAATGTAATAATCACTTCTTCTTCTCTTCTTTGATACTTGACATTAGTTTAGCACAGGGGTCGGCAACCTTTACCACTCAAAGAGCCATTTTGGCAAGTTTCACAAATTAAAGAAGTAATGGGAGCCACAAAAAAAATGTAAAATGAAAAACACCGCATACAAAGCTTAAATGCTTTGTGCTATGTTAACCAGGGGTCTCCGACACACGCACCGGCACGCACTTTAATGTGGAAATTTGATGTTAGTGCAGCCCGCGAGTTTTGAATGAATGGCGCTTGATAGCGTCATACTTGCCAACCCTCTCATTTTTCCCGGGAGACTCCCGAATATCAGAGCGTGATGACACTGCATTTGGCGCCCTCTCCAGTCTGCCCTAACAGTGTACCTGCTCGACCACACGTAGAATGCAATTTCAGCTTGCTCACGTAAGTGACAGCAAGGCGTACTAACTCAGCAGCCACACATCTTACACTGACGGTGCCAATACCCAGAATCCCATGCAGCACTAACTCTTCCGCTCAACCAACGCACGGAGAGGGGGGGGGTTGATGTGTGGGGGGATTTGGTGGTAGCGGGGGTGTATAATGTAGACCGGAAGAGTTAGGGCTGCATGGGATTCTGGGTAATGGTTGTGTTGTGTTTATGTTGTGTTACGGTGGGATGTTCTCCAGAAATGTGTTTTTCATTCTTTTTTGGTGTGGGTTCACAGTGTGGCGCATATTTGTAACGTAACAATGTTAAAGTTGTTTGATACGGCTACCATCAGTGTAAGCTGTGTGGCTGATGAGTAAGTATGCTTTGCTGTCTCCTGTGTGTGCAAGTAATAACAACATGCAACATGTGGCTGGACTGGCACGCTGTATGTAAATGCTATAGAGGACAATTACTGCAGTGCAATTAGAGCACGCCCTTTATTTAGTAATTAGAGTGTAAATACGATTATTGTTTCCCTGGGAGTAATCTATGAGAGACACTGAGATCCATAAATCTCCTGGGAAAATCGGGGGTGTCGGCATGTATGTAGCTGAGCCGCATCAGAGTGGTCAAGGAGCCGTATGCGGCTCCGGAGCCGCAGGTTGCCGACCCCTGGTTTAGGATGATACCACACATGGATGTGATACCAAGTAGTTACAGGATCATACATTGGTCATATTCAAAGTCCTCATGTGTCCAGGGACATATTTACTGACTTTATAAACATAATATACATTAAAAAAAGGGAAAAAAGATTTTATGATGAAAAAAAATATTGATGTAATCACAGTAGTATCGACTAGATACACTATTGTACTTGGTATCATTACAGTGGATGTCAGGTGTAGATCCACCCATGGTGTTTGTTTACATTGTGACGGTGGTGAGCTATTGTATCCTCCTACGGTGTGTAGTGAAGCATGTTTAGCCATTCCTCGTCCTCCAGTGATAATGTTACTTGTAAGAAACTTACTTTGTCGCCATGGAGACCAGGATTAGTGATTTAGAAGTAGCTAAAACACTGTGGATGGATGTTAGCTGCTAGCTAGCTAGCCATGTGTTAAAGCAGCTCTTCCTGAGGGTGTTTCAGTGTTAGAACTTCACCTTTATCTTGACTTTTTACACCAAAATGTGTCAGTTCTCAATTTTCTGTCTACACACTGTGTCTGCTTGTAAGTACTCTGTGTGTGTGCAAGTACTCTGTGTGTGTGCACTGCCGAACATGCTCATCTGCTCGTAAAACCAGCAATGTCACAAAGTGACGCCGGTGCGTCGTCATGCCTGTAAAAAATAAATAAATGGTGCACCGGTACTTTTCAAACAGAGTATAGTACTGTTTTGATGTATTAGTACCATGATACTATACTAGTACTATACTGTACTATATACTATACTAGTACTATACTGTACTATATACTATACTAGTAATATACTGTAATATATACTATACTAGTACTATATTGCACTATATACTATACTAGTACTATATTACACTATATACTATACTAGTACTATACTGTACTGTATACTATACTAGTACTATATTGCACTATATACTATACTAGTATTATATTGTACTATATAATATACTAGTTCTATACTGTACTATATACTATACTAGTACTATAATGTACTATATACTATACTAGTACTATAGTGTACTATATACTATACTAGTACTATAGTGTACTATATACTATACTAGTACTATATTGTACAACACTAGTTGTGTTGGCTAGTAGAGGTGAAGCAGAGGATGTGCATCATGTGGCAAAAGTGACCTAGAAAGCCTGCAGGGGTGGAGGAGGAGGAGGTGGAGGCACTGCGGGGGAAATGAACCACAGAGTAGGAAGAAGGAAGAGGTGGATGAGGGCACTCGCTCTTTTCTGAGGCTACAGCCAACGCATCCTCCTCCTCCTCCTCCTCCTCCTCCTCGCATCAACATTTACACTTCAGCCTCTTGAAAGCTAGCTATGATGTCATAGCTTTGATGGCATGACTGCAGGAAGGAATACAATGTGGGCGTGGCTTAACAGCACGTCAGTCGTAAACGCAAATAATGAACACACCCATTCAAATCCCTAAAACTGCTATTTTTGATACTCACGTTGATTGAACCCATTTTAAAAGCAGTTGTACACACAAATAAATAATTAGAGGACTACAATTGTGTACACTTACACAACATCACGTCTTGTTAAAGCATCTTTCTGCGGGACAATATTGACACAATTGACTTGTGAGACAGCGCCCTCTGCTGGATGCATAACAACTCCTGCAAATAGTGCCACCCAACCACTTTCTATTGAACTTTTCATGAAGACAAGTATTTAGAAATGAAGGCAGAGAAAATAAATGTCCTCAAATGCCACAGCGTGAAGAAAAACTGTAAATGTATCCAAGTGTTCCTTGTCATATCAGGCGGTGGTACATCATCATCATCATCATCATCATCATCATCATCATCGGCAGTCACTCGTAGTCCAGTATGACTGTCCTCAGAATGGATGGATTCCCATTCGGGAGGACGCCTGCGCGTGACGTCTTTTAGCGTGGGGAGACTGATGCACATGCTAACTCTTTGTTCGAGCGAGCTACATGCTAACTCTTTGTTCAAGCGAGCTACATGCTAACTCTTTGTTCGAGCGAGCTACATGCTAACTCTTTGTTCAAGCGAGCTACATGCTAACTCTTTGTTCAAGCGAGCTACATGCTAACTCTTTGTTCGAGCGAGCTACATGCTAACTCTTTGTTCGAGCGAGCCCCATGCTAACTCTTTGTTTGAGCGAGCTCCATGCTAACTCTTTGTTCGAGCGAGCTACATGCTAACTCTTTGTTCGAGCGAGCTACATGCTAACTCTTTGTTCAAGCGAGCTGCATGCTAACTCTTTGTTCGAGCGAGCTCCATGCTAACCCTTTGTTCGAGCGAGCTCCATGCTAACCCTTTGTTCGAGCGAGCTACATGCTAACTATTTGTTCAAGCGAGCTCCATGCTAACTCTTTGTTCAAGCGAGCTACATGCTAACTCTTTGTTCGAGCGAGCTACATGCTAACTCTTTGTTCGAGCGAGCTGCATGCTAACTCTTTGTTCGAGCGAGCTCCATGCTAACCCTTTGTTCGAGCGAGCTACATGCTAACTCTTTGTTCAAGCGAGCTACATGCTAACTCTTTGTTCGAGCGAGCTACATGCTAACTCTTTGTTCGAGCAAGCCCCATGCTAACTCTTTGTTCGAGCGAGCTACATGCTAACTCTATGTTCAAGCAAGCTCCATGCTAACTCTTTGTTCGAGCGAGCTACATGCTAACTCTTTGTTCGAGCGAGCTACATGCTAACTCTTTGTTCGAGCGAGCTACATGCTAACTCTTTGTTCGAGCGAGCTACATGCTCATTTTCACTGGATCTAAGCCCAGGACGTCGTTGTGACTTGTGCAGCCCTTTGAGACACTTGTGATTAGGGGCTATATCAGGGGTGGGCAATTAATTTTTACCGGGGGCCGCATGAGCAACCCGAGCACTGCTGGAGGGCCACACTGACAATATTTCAATTAAATTTTGCTCAAATTATTTTTGATATACCGTAAGATAGATAATAATAATAATAATATTTTCATTTAACCTAACTTATCTTTATACAAAAGCAGATGGCTTTTGATGGTTTTATTTTTAACACTTTCTTACACAACACTTCCTGATGTATATTACAATACAAAAATTTCAATTTCTGTCACTTTATCCTGCATCCTCTTTGTTGTAAAACCTTTATTTAACCAGATAAGAAAACGTTGTGAACGTAGCACGCCTGTAAGGTGATTGGCGAAGAAGGAGGAAGCGTTGCTGTTGCGGAAATGAGGAGTGAGGATTGGTTTTCCTTTTGGAAAGAACGAGATAAGTTGAGCTGTGTTAGTATAGCTTGCTCAATAAAAGTTTAAAAAGTGCATCAGACTTGGTGTGCACTTCTTCTGGACGCTACAATTGATGTCAGAAGTGGGATGAAATGCCTCCCAGTTCGCCTTGCCATCAAACCTGGGAGTCTTCATTGAGGGCGGAATTCTTCCATGCCAAACAGCGTGGCTGCACCTGTAAACGCGCTCTCTCTCTCTCTCTCTCTCTCTCTCTCTGTCTCTTTGCGACGAGCTCCTCACGTGGCACGTACCTCCCGATGACGTAGCACACAAACAGTGCAGTATGCGCAAAGTTTTACTTCTGCCACCAATTGTAGCGTCCAGAAGAAGTGCACATCAAGTCTGACGCTCTTTTTAAACTTTTATTGAGCAAGCTATACTAACACAGCTCAACATATCTCGTTCCTTCCACACGCACGTCTCCTCACTCCTCATTTACGCAACTCAAGAAGACAACATCTACTTCAGCAGGTCGTTACACTATATTCTTTAAACACAGCAACGTGTGTACCACAAATAAGCACACAGCTTTACCTTTACTTGTCTTGTTGAAAACACGCCATTCGTCATCAACTTTTCTCTTTTTAGCGGGCATCACTTGTCGCTGTGCGCCTTACCTCACAGGACATACGCACATATAACACTTTTCAAAATAAAAGCAGCACAGTTGTATTGCACGCACGACAAAGATGTTTTTTTAAATTTATTTTGTAATTTGAGATTGCCGCTGCGCGCACGAGCATACGTCCACACGGAAGTAATACAAATAACGCTTTTCAAAACAAAAGCAGCACCGTTGTATTGCACACTCGAAATAGATGCTTTTTAAAATTTATTTTGTAATTTATAATTGGCCTCACGCGGGCCGGACAGGGACGTACAAAGGGCCGGATGCGGCCCGCGGGCCGCACAATGCCCAGGTCTGGGCTATATGAATAAACTTTGACTGATTGATTGATTGCTGGATATGCCACATACATTCAGCTGATTAGCTATAACAATATTACATCACAATTCCAATCCCTCCAAATGTGGTATTGAAAAAGACAACTAATGAGCAAAGAGCTGATGTGTGGTAAGTACAACACTTACAGTCTAAACACTTTGTAGGGCTCAACAAAAGACACATTCAATTTAAAGGCAAAGACTACTTCCTGCCACACCTGGACAAAGTGAACTGTACAGTATAACAATGCACATGCACTCATTATCAGGTCATTGTTACATTTTGAATAAAACATATATCATTTAGATGTATTAGCACATAAACCCAACATTGGTACTGACTGAGGTACTGGTGATTGGTACCGCATGGGTTCAAGTGCGAAAGGAACCCATCCTAAATTGTATCCCACCAACAGCAACCATCACTTTTGCTTTTGCAGCATTGCTGTGACAGAATGATGGGCAGTCATCACGTGATGCTGGTGACTTGTTTAGCTGCGAGGATGGTGACTTGTTTAGCTGCGAGGATGGTGACTTGTTTAGCTGCGAGGATGGTGACTTGTTTAGCTGCGAGAAGAAATACAACCAAAAAGGGGGAAAAGAAATCCCACCAATCCAACTGATTTGATGATTTAAGCAAAATATACGTGAAAGTACCGTATTTCCCTGACCATAAGGCGCACGGGTTATAAGGAAGGCGCACTGCCGATGAATGGTCTCTTTTTTCATCTTTTTTCATATATAAGGTGCACCACATTAAAGGAGTCATATTATTATTATTAGTATTATTATTATCTAAGTGTAAAAGACTTCCTTGTGGTCTACATAACATGTAATGCTGCTTCTTTGCTCAAAATGTTGCATAGATGATGTTTTACTCATCATCTTCAACTCACTTTCTGACAGTCTCTTCAGGATGCACTGTTTTGTGGGCGCTCTTATTTACGTGCCTCCACTTGGACAGCGTCATCTTTGTTGTAGCGGTGTAGCGTGCAAGGACGGGAGTGGAAGAAGTGTCAAGAGATGGCGCTAACTGTTTTAATAACGTTCACACTTTACTTCAATCAATAACGGAGCAGCATCTCCTCATCCGTGGCTCACTAGTGCAACAACAACACCCGAAATGTGTCTGACCGGAACTCTCTAATAACTAAAGTTCCTTGGGTGAATAATGTAAACTCACTACACCGGTATGTTTTAGTGCTTTCATGGTGAGTTCACTGACAGATATAAGTAAGAACTTGACACTACTTTATATTAGAAATGGCAACAGTGGAGGATGAATGTCACATAACAAGAAGATAGAGAAAAAGAAGAAGATTATCAACTACGGTGTCGGCACGGACTACAAAGACGGACACGCGCAAATGTTCAGGACATATGCAGATCCCAAATACAGATCAGCAGGTACCAGAAGGTAAGAAAAGTTACTTTTGCATAATATTGTGAAACAAAACAGCAGATAATATGTCTTACCTTATACACACAGCATAATAATACTCCTATGTTGAAGCACAGTACAATCCATCAAGTGGTGTGGCTTCATAGCTTACCAAAGTCCTACTAAAACATTTTGATAGTCTGGACAATACGGTACACAAAGAGTCAAGCGGGGTCTCACCTATGTCGTCGTCTGTCCTGTCCATGGGGTCTTTCTCCAGGCAGTCCCGCACGATATCCCGACTCATGAGCGGGTCCGACGCTCGCTCGATGTCCTCCTCATCGTCGTCCTCCTCGGAGTCGACGGCCGTCTCCGGCAGGCCGCTCAGGTCCATGTCGCCAGCCTCGTTCTCTGTGGCCTGCAAATCACAGCTAGTTAGTGGTCTGATTGCCACGTGGCCGCCGCGTCACCTCAGTCAAGAAAGTCGGTCACAACACAAGCGGTGACTAATAGTTTGTGGACAAAATGGCTGCTAGCATGTGCAGAAACCAGCTAACTAACTCCCAACTTCAATGATGCAGTACCATCTTCTTCTTGCCTTCTATGCCTTCAGCAAGCAGTACCAGCCCGTTCTTTGAAAGCTTTACCACGTCTGGCAACGAGAAGGAAGGCAAGCCCGGGAAGGGCAGCAGAGTAATGCACTTACTCGTGCTTGAGCGCCCTCAAAATCCTCAAAGCAGATATTTGGGAGTGGACGTCATTCATGTTGATGTTGATGCACGTCATGACATGACAGCCTTTATGACATCAAGCAAAGCAGCATCTTCCAGCAGCAACCTCACCAGGACATGAGCTGCAAAGCAGCATCTTCCAGCAGCAACCTCACCAGGACATGAGCTGCATTCCTGGAACAAACGCTGGTCTTGGCAAAACGTCCAACCACAGATGCATGTTGTCAGCGTTCAGCACTCGCTAGGAGTTGTGATGCCCTCAAAGTGACAACCATCTCTCCTCAAAGGCCATGTGTGAGTGTGTGAGTGTGCGAGTGTGTGAGTGTGTGAGTGTGCGAGTGTGAGCTCATTATTGATTGACGCCAGTGTCAGCGAGGACATTTGGTGGGCGGGGCCCTTCATGAGAAGTCCGCGCAGCAAAGCGGGAGTCAAAATGGGATAAAAATCATCTGTGTGCACAAAAAGAGGAGCTAAAGGTGAGCTGAGAGGGGAGACACGGTCAACGCTCAGTCACTTCCAGCAGATGTGTATTTCAACAAAGCGCATGAAAACTCCATAAAGGTAGAGCCGGCATGAAGAGTCAGGTGCTTTGAATATTTCATCAGGGCTATTCTTGGATCAATGCTTTCAAAGGCCTTGTGTAGGACCAGCTCATGATTTATTCACACGCTGGGGCGGCAGTGTGGAGCTCTTCCAGGCTCAGGCCAACAACACTAACACAAGGATCAGTAATTAAACACAAGGATCAGTAATTAAGCATCTGGCTCTTCTCCTACCCCCAAAAAGGAGTCAGCAGTTCCTAACGAGACAGGAAGGAAGCACGTCAGGAGGTGGTATGACGTCATGACTACTCCAATATTGCCTGCTTCAAAAGCACGTGTCTGCACAGCTTTTGTGACAAATATTCCAAAGCAAAATACAAAGTGCTGGGTTGGATGTGGAGGTTATGTTTAGCATCTGCTATTTATACAAGCTTGGATTTCACCAAGTGCTTACAAAAGTGTGCCTTCCACACAAAAGGAGAGAGCAGAGCAGTTCCAATTAGATTATGGCCAAAATATTCATCCCCATCATTTGGAAATGACAATTATTCATGATATTAGGTACAACATAGTGTTGTACCTAATATCATGAATAATTATATTCATGATATTAGGTACAACATAGTGTTGTACCTAATATCATGAATAATTATATTCATGATATTAGGGTATTATATATATATATATATATATATATATATATATATATATATATATATATATATATATATATATATGTATATATATATATATATAATTTTTTTTACTCTCTATGTCAGGGGTGCTCACACTTTTTCTGCAGGCGAGCTACTTTTCAATTGATCAAGTCGCAGGGATCTACCTCATTCATATATCATTTATATTTACTTATTTATGAAATATATGTTTTTGTTAACAAGTTAAAGGTGTTTAATGATAATGCAAGCATGTTTAACACATATAGTTAATATTGTTAATAAATTAAAGGTGTTTAATGATAATACAAGCATGTTTAACACATATAGTTAATATTGTTAATAAATTAAAGGTGTTTAATGATAATACAAGAATGTTTAATACATATAGTTAATATTGTTAACAAGTTAAAGGTGTTTAAAGATAATGCAAGCATGTTTAACACATATAGTTAATATTGTTAATACATTAAAGGTGTTTAATGATAATACAAGAATGTTTAATACATATAGTTAATATTGTTAACAAGTTAAAGGTGTTTAAAGATAATGCAAGCATGTTTAACACATATAGTTAATATTGTTAATAAATTAAAGGTGTTTAATGATAATACAAGAATGTTTAATACATATAGTTAATATTGTTAACAAGTTAAAGGTGTTTAAAGATAATGCAAGCATGTTTAACACATATAGTTAATATTGTTAATAAATTAAAGGTGTTTAATGATAATACAAGAATGTTTAATACATTAAAGATAATGCAAGCATGTTTAACATATAGATTCCTTTCTTTCATGAAGACAAGAATATAAGTTGGTGTATTACCTGATTGTGATGACTTGCATTGATAGGAATCAGACAGTAGTGATGATAACCTCCACATTTTCCAATGGAGGACAACAAAAGTCCTCCTTCCTGTCCAACACCACATGAAAGTGGTAGCTTTTTGCCATCTTATTTGTCCTGCTTCCGTACTCCTTTTTATACACTTTACAAGAAATACATTGGCGGCAAACTACGTAGCTTGCTAGCTTGTGCGCGCCAGCTTTCTGAGACTCTTATTTTGTTAGCGCAGGCAGGATGGAGCAGCGCTTTTATTGTGCAACTGTGCAGTCGCTCTTTGGAGTTTTGACGACAGGTACGGCGCCAGAGTCTGTTGAAATAAAAAGTGTTTCTCGCCTTCCTGTCGGTCATTTGTTCTTAATAATGAGCTGGCAGCAGCCAGCGTCATCTCACAAGACCCTCCCGCTGTGAATGTCAATCAAGTGACGTCATAGTGAAGATTTATGATCGCTCATTTTTAGGACTATTTTTTTCATGCCTGGCTGGGGATCGACTGACACACCCTCTGCGGTCCACCGGTAGATCGCGATCGACGTAATGAGCACCCCTGCTCTATGTAAAAACAAGTACAATATTTTAATTCATAGGCAAATTCCTTAATTATTTACTGCTACAAGCGGCCCTCTAATGGCAGCCATAGTTCTAGAAATGAGGAGCTGACCATGTTACATAGTTCTAGAAATGAGGAGCTGACCATGTTACATATTTCTAGAAATGAGGAGCTGACCATGTTACATAGTTCTAGAAATGAGGAGCTGACCATGTTACATAGTTCTAGAAATGAGGAGCTGACCATGTTACATAGTTCTAGAAATGAGGAGCTGACCATGCTTCCATAGTTCTAGAAATGAGGAGCTGACCATGTTACATAGTTCTAGAAATGAGGAGCTGACCATGTTACATAGTTCTAGAAATGAGGAGCTGACCATGTTACATAGTTCTAGAAATGAGGAGCTGACCATGTTACATAGTTCTAGAAATGAGGAGCTGACCATGTTACATAGTTCTAGAAATGAGGAGCTGACCATGTTACATAGTTCTAGAAATGAGGAGCTGACCATGTTACATAGTTCTAGAAATGAGGAGCTGACCATGTTACATAGTTCTAGAAATCAACTACAATACAAAACTGATGTAAGGAAATCCCACTAAAGAAACAGACAGACAGACAGACAGACAGACAGACAGACAGACAGACAGACAGACAGACAGACAGACACATGAAACTGCTACAGGAAAATACCAAAAAAAGAGAAAAAGCCCCCAAAATAGGAGCGCAAGACAAGAAGTAAAACAGTACACACAGGAAAACAGCCAAAGTCCAAATAAGTCAGGGTGTGATGTGCCAGGTGGTGACAGTACACCTACTTTGAGACAAGAGCTATAGTGATGCATGCTTGTTATGCTTTAAAGTCATACCCAACAACCACTTTTTACTGTCAAATGAGTTTAGTTTTTTAATGATGTCTGCTGGTGGTGTGTCTCCGCATTTCTGCTGGTGGTGTGTCTCCGCATTTCTGCTGGTGGTGTGTCTCCGCATTTTTGCGGGTGGTGTGCCTTTGCATTTCTGCTGGTGGTGTGTCTCCGCATTTTTGCGGGTGGTGTGCCTTTGCATTTCTGCTGGTGGTGTGCCTCCGCATTTTGTCAACGCAAAAAATGTGCCTTTCTGCTGGTGGTGTGTCTCCGCATTTTTGCTGGTGGTGTGCCTCCGCATTTCTGCTGGTGGTGTGCCTCCGCATTTCTGCTGGCGGTGTGCCTCCGCATTTTATCAACGCAAAAAATGTGCCTTTCTGCTGGTGGTGTGTCTCCGCATTTTTGCTGGTGGTGTGCCTCCGCATTTTATCAACGCAAAAAATGTGCCTTTCTGCTGGTGGTGTGTCTCCGCATTTCTGCTGGTGGTGTGTCTCCGCATTTCTGCTGGTGGTGTGCCTCCGCATTTTTGCTGGTGGTGTGCCTCCGCATTTTGTCAACGCAAAAAATGTGCCTTTCTGCTGGTGGTGTGTCTCCGCATTTTTGCTGGTGGTGTGCCTCCGCATTTTATCAACGCAAAAAATGTGCCTTGGCTCAGAAGGTTGAAAAACACTGAAATAGACAATGTCTCATTTGTGGTGACATCCATCTAAATGAGGGAGCTCCCAAAAAGGAGGCATTCTTCACATGGACTGTGTGTCGCTTTTAAAAGTGCTCCCCCTCTGGTCAACATATGAAATAACAAGTGTGTGTAAACATTTGAAGTGCTCCCCCTCTGGTCAACATATGAAATAACAAGTGTGTGTAAACATTTAAAGTGCTCCCCCTCTGGTCAACATATGAAATAACAAGTGTGTGTAAACATTTAAAGTGCTCCCCCTCTGGTCAACATATGAAATAACAAGTGTGTGTAAACATTTAAAGTGCTCCCCCTCTGGTCAACATATGTAATAATAAGTGTGTGTAAACATTTGAAGTGCTCCCCCTCTGGCCAACATATGAAATAACAAGTGTGTGTAAACATTTGAAGTGCTCCCCCTCTGGTTAACATATGTAATAACAAGTGTGTGTAAGAAATTGAAATGCGCCCCCTTTGGCCAAAATTAATCAAACAAATACAATAAATATGTATACAGAGACATACTGTAATAACTTGAAGTAAATGATGACAATTAAAAAATTATTATAAACAAAAAAAAATACAAATAAACTAAAATGACTAAAAATGTTTTCATATATGCATAGTTTGTGTATATTATTAATGTTGTAAATACAAATGTTTATATATCTAGAAAGGCTGGTCCGAAAGAGGGAGGCATTTTTCTCAGGTCTCAAATACAAGAATGTGTGTGTGTGTGTGTGTGTGTGTGTGTGTGTGTGTGTGTGTGTGTGGGTGTGTGTGTGTGCGTGTGTGTGTGTGTGTGTGTGTGTGTGCGTGTGTGTGTGTGTGTGCGCTTGTTGACTTTCAGACAGGCGCTCCACAGCGGCTGCCTGATGGCTTTAAGAGCACGGCCGCACACGACACGGTGGTCCCAGGAAAGCACGTCAACACAGGACACAAACACACACACACACACACACACACACACACACACACACACACACACACACACACACACACACACACACACACACACACACACACACACACACACACACACACAGGGTGTGTTATGAGCGAAGAACTCCAAAATAGACACACAGTAAGTGGTGGTGTGGGCGTTAGTTGTGGTGTAGGCGCATTGTTCACCGTCACAAGATGTGCTCTTTTAAGCACTCCTTTTGTTACCTTCTGCTCTGATATTCTTCTACTGATGCAAGGCTGATATTTACCTGCCACACCCGTGATGCCACACCCGACATTTACTGATATTCTTCTACTGATGCAAGGCTGATATTTACCTGCCACACCCGTGATGCCACACCCAACATTTACTGATATTCTTCTACTGATGCAAGTCTGATATTTAGCTGCCACACCCATGATGCCACACCCGACATTTACTGATATTCTTCTACTGATGCAAGGCTGATATTTAGCTGCCACACCCATGATGCCACACCCGACATTTACTGATATTCTTCTACTGATGCAAGGCTGATATTTACCTGCCACACCCGTGATGCCACACCCGACATTTACTGATATTCTTCTACTGATGCAAGGCTGATATTTACCTGCCACACCCGTGATGCCACACCCGACATTTACTGATATTCTTCTACTGATGCAAGGCTGATATTTACCTGCCACACCCATGATGCCACACCCGACATTTACTGATATTCTTCTACTGATGCAAGGCTGATATTTACCTGCCACACCCGTGATGCCACACCTGACATTTACTGATATTCTTCTACTGATGCAAGGCTGATATTTACCTGCCACACCCGTGATGCCACACCCGACATTTACTAATATTCTTCTACTGATGCAAGGGTGATATTTAGCTGCCACATCCGTGATGCCACACCCGACATTTACTATACTCGCCTTCCCAAGCCAGCTAAAAACAGAGGCCTTGGAAATGTCACATGACAACGGTTGAGGGGGGATGTGGCGTCCCGTGCCTCACCTGGTAAATATCTGACAGGATGTGGCGTCCCGTGCCTCACCTGGTAAATATCTGACAGGATGTGGCGTCCCGTGCCTCACCTGGTAAATATCTGACAGGATGTGGCGTCCTGTGCCTCACCTGGTAAATATCTGACAGGATGTGGCGTCCTGTGCCTCACCTGGTAAATATCTGACAGGATGTGGCGTCCCGTGCCTCACCTGGTAAATATCTGACAGGATGTGGCGTCCCGTGCCTCACCTGGTAAATATCTGACAGGATGTGGCGTCCCGTGCCTCACCTGGTAAATATCTGACAGGATGTGGCGTCCTGTGCCTCACCTGGTAAATATCTGACAGGATGTGGCGTCCCGTGCCTCACCTGGTAAATATCTGACAGGATGTGGCGTCCTGTGCCTCACCTGGTAAATATCTGACAGGATGTGGCGTCCCGTGCCTCACCTGGTAAATATCTGACAGGATGTGGCGTCCCGTGCCTCACCTGGTAAATATCTGACAGGATGTGGCGTCCCGTGCCTCACCTGGTAAATATCTGACAGGATGTGGCGTCCTGTGCCTCACCTGGTAAATATCTGACAGGATGTGGCGTCCCGTGCCTCACCTGGTAAATATCTGACAGGATGTGGCGTCCCGTGCCTCACCTGGTAAATATCTGACAGGATGTGGCGTCCCGTGCCTCACCTGGTAAATATCTGACAGGATGTGGCGTCCTGTGCCTCACCTGGTAAATATCTGACAGGATGTGGCGTCCCGTGCCTCACCTGGTAAATATCTGACAGGATGTGGCGTCCCGTGCCTCACCTGGTAAATATCTGACAGGATGTGGCGTCCTGTGCCTCACCTGGTAAATATCTCACAGGATGTGGCGTCCCGTGCCTCACCTGGTAAATATCTGACAGGATGTGGCGTCCCGTGCCTCACCTGGTAAATATCTGACAGGATGTGGCGTCCCGTGCCTCACCTGGTAAATATCTGACAGGATGTGGCGTCCCGTGCCTCACCTGGTAAATATCTGACAGGATGTGGCGTCCCGTGCCTCACCTGGTAAATATCTGACAGGATGTGGCGTCCTGTGCCTCACCTGGTAAATATCTGACAGGATGTGGCGTCCCGTGCCTCACCTGGTAAATATCTGACAGGATGTGGCGTCCCGTGCCTCACCTGGTAAATATCTGACAGGATGTGGCGTCCCGTGCCTCACCTGGTAAATATCTGACAGGATGTGGCGTCCTGTGCCTCACCTGGTAAATATCTGACAGGATGTGGCGTCCCGTGCCTCACCTGGTAAATATCTGACAGGATGTGGCGTCCCGTGCCTCACCTGGTAAATATCTGACAGGATGTGGCGTCCCGTGCCTCACCTGGTAAATATCTGACAGGATGTGGCGTCCTGTGCCTCACCTGGTAAATATCTGACAGGATGTGGCGTCCCGTGCCTCACCTGGTAAATATCTGACAGGATGTGGCGTCCCGTGCCTCACCTGGTAAATATCTGACAGGATGTGGCGTCCTGTGCCTCACCTGGTAAATATCTGACAGGATGTGGCGTCCCGTGCCTCACCTGGTAAATATCTGACAGGATGTGGCGTCCCGTGCCTCACCTGGTAAATATCTGACAGGATGTGGCGTCCTGTGCCTCACCTGGTAAATATCTGACAGGATGTGGCGTCCCGTGCCTCACCTGGTAAATATCTGACAGGCTGCTGCTTCCGGAGTCGCTGGTGATACTACATCCTGAGTGGCTGGAGGTCACCTGTGGGTGCAAGCCGTCAGCCAGGTGAAGTCTGCTGAAGTCTGCGGGAAGCTGGACATACACACATAACACACACACACACACACGGTCAGTATGGGGGGGGCACACACCCATGGTGTGAATAGCGTTGGGTGTAAATGTGACAAAAGTTCAAGTAGGCACATACAACAAGGGGTGTGTCCAAGTCGCTACACCCAAAGTAGGTGATCTAGGGTTGCCATGGCAACCTAATGTTTTTTTTTCATGACTTACTTTTAAACGATTCACTGCTAAAGGCTTACCCTATTTACCGGACCATAGGGCGCACCGGATTAAAAGGCGCATTAAAGGAGTCATATTATGATTTTTTTGTAAATGTAAAAGACTTCCTTGTGGTGTAAATAACATGTAATCCTGTTTCTTTGCTCAAAATGTTGCAGAGATGATGTTTTACTCATCATCTTCAAGTCACTTTCTGTGGAAGAAGTGTCAAAAGATGGCGCTAACTGTTTTAACGACATTCAGATTTTACTCCAATCAATAACGGGGCAGCATCTCTTCATTCGGAAAAAACAACACCCGAAATGTGTCCCGTGAAAAACCATCCAACCGGAACTCTCTAATAAGTAAAGTTCCTTGGGTGAATAATGTACACTCACTACACCGGTATGTTTTAGTGCTTTCATGGTGAGTATGTGAGTGTGAAAGTTGTCTGTCTGTGTTGGCCCTTTGATGAGGTGGCCACTTGTCCAGGGTGTACCCCGCCTTCCGCCCCAATGCAGCTGAGATAAGCTCCAGCCCCCCCACCCCCCCTGCGACCCCGAAAGGAGAAAATGGATGGATGGATGGTGAGTTTACTGACAGATATAAGTAAGAACTTGACACTACTTTATATTAGAAATGGCAACAGTGGAGGATGAATGTCACATAACAAGAAGATAGAGACAAAGACTACGGTGTCGACACGGACTACAAAGGTGGATGAGTGCAAATTTTCAGGACTTATGCAGATGCCAAATACAGATCAGCAGGTACCAGAAGGTAAGAAAAGTTGCTTTTGCATAATATTGTGAAACAAAACAGCAGATAATATGTCTTACCTTATACACACAGCATAATAATACTCCTATGTTGAAGCACAGTACAATCCATCAAGTGGTGTGGCTTCATAGCTTACCAAAGTCATACTAAAACATTTTGACAGATTTTTGAGCGCCGTGTGTAATGTTCTATATTTTCAATGGAACATATAACATGTTGCTGTTATTTACTTGAGTCATATTGCAGTCTACACGTATCTCTTATGTGTGACTGCCATCATATTGCAGTCTATACATATCTCTTATGTGTGACTGCCATCATATTGCAGTCTACACGTATCTCTTATGTGTGACTGCCATCATATTGCAGTCTACACGTATCTCTTATGTGACTGCCATCATATTGCAGTCTACACGTATCTCTTATGTGTGACTGCCATCATATTGCAGCCTACACGTATCTCTTATGTGTGACTGCCATCATATTGCAGTCTATACATATCTCTCATGTGTGACTGCCATCATATTGCAGTCTACACATATCTCTTATGTGTGACTGCCATCATATTGCAGTCTACATGTATCTCTTATGTGTGACTGCCATCATATTGCAGTCTACACGCATCTCTAATGTGTGACTGCCATCATAGTGCAGTCTACACATATCTCTTATGTGTGACTGCCATCATATTGCAGTCTACATGTATCTCTTATGTGTGGCTGCCATCATATTGCAGTCTACACGCATCTCTAATGTGTGACTGCCATCATAGTGCAGTCTACACATATCTCTTATGTGTGACTGCCATCATATTGCAGTCTACACGTATCTCTTATGTGTGACTGCCATCATATTGCAGTCTACACGCATCTCTAATGTGTGACTGCCATCATATTGCAGTCTACACGCATCTCTAATGTGTGACTGCCATCATATTGCAGTCTACACATATCTCTTATGTGTGACTGCCATCATATTGCAGTCTACACGCATCTCTAATGAGTGACTGCCATCATATTGCAGTCTACACATATCTCTTATGTGTGACTGCCATCATATTGCAGTCTACATGTATCTCTAATGTGTGACTGCCATCATAGTGCAGTCTACACATATCTCTTATGTGTGACTGCCATCATATTGCAGTCTACACGTATCTCTTATGTGTGACTGCCATCATATTGCAGTCTACACGTATCTCTTATGTGTGACTGCCATCATATTGCAGCCTACACGTATCTCTTATGTGTGACTGCCATCATATTGCAGTCTATACATATCTCTCATGTGTGACTGCCATCATATTGCAGTCTACACATATCTCTTATGTGTGACTGCCATCATATTGCAGTCTACATGTATCTCTTATGTGTGACTGCCATCATATTGCAGTCTACACGCATCTCTAATGTGTGACTGCCATCATAGTGCAGTCTACACATATCTCTTATGTGTGACTGCCATCATATTGCAGTCTACATGTATCTCTTATGTGTGGCTGCCATCATATTGCAGTCTACACGCATCTCTAATGTGTGACTGCCATCATAGTGCAGTCTACACATATCTCTTATGTGTGACTGCCATCATATTGCAGTCTACACGTATCTCTTATGTGTGACTGCCATCATATTGCAGTCTACACGCATCTCTAATGTGTGACTGCCATCATATTGCAGTCTACACGCATCTCTAATGTGTGACTGCCATCATATTGCAGTCTACACATATCTCTTATGTGTGACTGCCATCATATTGCAGTCTACACGCATCTCTAATGAGTGACTGCCATCATATTGCAGTCTACACATATCTCTTATGTGTGACTGCCATCATATTGCAGTCTACACATATCTCTTATGTGTGACTGCCATCATATTGCAGTCTACACGTATCTCTTATGTGTGACTGCCATCATATTGCAGTCTACATGTATCTCTAATGTGTGACTGCCATCATAGTGCAGTCTACACATATCTCTTATGTGTGACTGCCATCATATTGCAGTCTACACGCATCTCTAATGTGTGACTGCCATCATATTGCAGTCTACATGTATCTCTTATGTGTGACTGCCATCATATTGCAGTCTACATGTATCTCTTATGTGTGACTGCCATCATATTGCAGTCTACACGTATCTCTTATGTGTGACTGCCATCATATTGCAGTCTACACGTATCTCTTATGTGTGACTGCCATCATAGGGCAGTCTACATGTATCTCTTATGCCATCTGCTGGTCACACTTATCATGACACCATCTACCACATAAAATTGCTTTAAAATGGGTCTGCAAAAGCAGAATGATTCCCTACATTAGGTGCATCGGGTTATAAGGCGCACTGTCCAGTTTTGAGAAGAAAAAAAAAGATTTGAAGTGTGCCTTATATACGGTACTTTTGTTTAATAAAATAATAAACTCCATTTTTGTTTGCTTCTGGGGAAAAAAGATACAAGAAACTCTTCTCTTGTCCTCCATCACTTCATCTCTTGTCCTCCATCACTTCATCTCTTGTCCTCCATCACTTCATCTCTTGTCCTCCATCACTTCATCTCTTGTCCTCCATCACTTCATCTCTTGTCCTCCATCACTTCATCTCTTGTCCTCCATCACTTCATCTCTTGTCCTCCATCACTTCATCTCTTGTCCTCCATCACTTCATCTCTTGTCCTCCATCACTTCATCTCTTGTCCTCCATCACTTCATCTCTTGTCCTCCATCACTTCATCTCTTGTCCTCCATCACTTCATCTCTTGTCCTCCATCACTTCATCTCTTGTCCTCCATCACTTCATCTCTTGTCCTCCATCACTTCATCTCTTGTCCTCCATCACTTCATCTCTTGTCCTCCATCACTTCATCACATGCCAGGCGTTGGATTCAATTGAGTGTGCTTGCTAATGACTCATTAAGAACATGAATCAATGCAAATATGTTCTTCCTTAAATAAGTTGCTCTGTTGGATAAAGCTCACAATGGATGTGTGTATGCTGTTGCTAACGTGACAACAAACATGCAAATATAGGTATTATTAATAATTGTGCAAATATTTTATTAAGATTAAAGTAGCAATGATTGTCACACACACACTAGATGTGGTGAAATGTGTCCTCTGCATGTGTCCCATCCCCTTGGGGAGCAGTGAGCAGCAGCGGCGCCGCGCCCGGAAATCATTTTGGTGATTTAACCCCCAACTCCAACCCTTTGTTGCTGAGTGCCAAGCAGGGAGGTAATGGCTCCCATTTTTATAGTCTTTGGTATGACTCGGCTGGGATTTGAACTCCAACCTACCCATCTCAGGACACTAAATGCTTACCAGGCATGCAAATATACAACATTGCTGCTTACTATGCATGCAAATATACAACATTGCTGCTTACTATGCATGCAAATATACAACATTGCTGCTTACCATGCATGCAAATATACAACATTGCTGCTTACTATGCATGCAAATATACAACATTGCTGCTTACCATGCATGCAAATATACAACATTGCTGCTTACTATGCATGCAAATATACAACATTGCTGCTTACTATGCATGCAAATATACAACATTGCTGCTTACTATGCATGCAAATATACAACATTGCTGCTTACTATGCATGCAAATATACAACATTGCTGCTTACTATGCATGCAAATATACACTAAATGCTTACCATGCATGCAAATATACAACATTGCTGCTTACTATGCATGCAAATATACACTAAATGCTTACCATGCATGCAAATATACAACATTGCTGCTTACTATGCATGCAAATATACACTAAATGCTTACCATGCATGCAAATATACACTAAATGCTTACCATGCATGCAAATATACAACATTGCTGCTTACTATGCATGCAAATATACACTAAATACTTACCATGCATGCAAATATACAACATTGCTGCTTACTATGCATGCAAATATACAACATTGCTGCTTACTATGCATGCAAATATACAACATTGCTAAGTACACAGAAAGTTCTTTACAAACTCCACATGGTCAGCATGCACGTTGCTAGCTCTCATTGTATCATTAGGAGCGCTGCAAACTGCCAACACCACTTTGGACATTTCCAACAGATCAGAAATAGTCCATCTAAAGAAGAACAAGTGGTGTGTTTCCTACATCTAATGAAGTCAAATGTAATCAAACAGGCTAAAGTGCTTCACCAGGTCTGCTCGCATGAATATTTCACAACCCCATGTCTTATTTATCCCACTTATAGATGATACCCAGCAGGGAAGCCGCTCCACATCTGGCCATGGCAGACCATCAATATTACATCTGTGAGCCCCCCCCCCCCCCCCAGTTAAAGTGGGTCGCCCCGATTACATCGGAGCAATGTCTAAACCTCTCCAGAGTAACTATTTATACGCGTGTATGGTGTTGAGTAAAGCAGCTGTGAAGATACATTTATGTATACACACTTGGGGGGTTTCCGCCCCCAAAACTCAGTTACAGAATAAATCCCAGAGAGACACCAAGTTTAAAAATTAGCCATAAAAAGTTTTGAGATTGAAATGTAACAACATTAAATGGGTTAAGGATTTAGTTGTGATACTGTCGACTGGGGATGGAATTATAGTTTCACATTCACCGTCACACTTCAATTCTAACACTCTAGGTCAGGGATTCTCAAACTGTGGTACGCGTAGGGAGGATACTCGAAACCGGTTTTCCTGGTTGTTCCATAAGAAAAGAACCGAGTCCTTGGACTCGAACCCCTTTTTGAGAACCGGTACCCGTTATCGAGACCACTATAGTAAAGAAAAAGAGTTGGTTCTTTATTCGAATCCCTCGGAACTAATCCCGTCCCGACCAGAAATGCTCCGTGGGACATCACAAGAATTGACGTCACGTAGCTCAGTCATTAGGCGCAGATAGCCAAAGCAGGAAAAACAATGGACTGGAAAAAGCGCTCCAAGGTGTAATAAAGTTCAAAACAAAAGCTATAATCCATCCAATAACTTTACTGAGAGATTTGAGCAGGACACAAACACATGACCAACACTTTTACCACCAACCGGAAACATAGCAACCAGGCTAGCAACGCACCTCCTTTACGGCAGCTGTCGCAACCTTCTTAAAACAACCGCAGCACATACATATATATACAACACTGCAGCACATACATATATATACAACACTGCAGCACATACATATATATACAACACTGCAGCACATACATATATATACAACACTGCAGCACATACATATATATACAACACTGCAGCACATAGATATATATACAACACCGCAGCACATACATATATATACAACACTGCAGCACATACATATATATACAACACTGCAGCACATACATATATATACAACACTGCAGCACATACATATATATACAACACCGCAGCACATACATATATATACAACACCGCAGCACATACATATATATACAACATATCTCCCTTTTTTAACTTTTGTTTTTCTTTCCTTGTAAACGTTACAAAATCACACTGTATATGTGTTGTCTGTCTAATTATAAATAATGCAGACGAGGCGTGTTGGCTGAGTTCTTGACGTTTACTTTCACAGCGTGCTCATAACCTCATTCTTAGCTGCAACACTTTTCGGGGCTACCGCACATGCTCGTCACTCCCCTTGCATGCTGGGTAATGTAATTTCTTTTTTTAGCTTTAACTTTTAATTTTTTAGCATTGTAACCACATTTGCAAACAACTTTTCTCTTCATAGAATGTTCTTCCAATAAAGAAATAAAGTGCAAAAATGTCAAAGCATCATAACAAACAGTTATGTCAAATAGCAGCAGAAGTGCACTTTTTGGAGAGCTGTATTATTTCCAGTCTTGTGCCCAAGGGACTGATTTTATTTAACACTATATTATTATTTATACACCTATAGTGATCACAGAGACAGGTTGTTTTTGTGTTACTGTATATATTTGTTTCTCTGAAAAATCCCACTTAATATACTTTGGGTAACAACAGTCAATATTTATTTATTTTATTAATTTTTTTTAGGTGGGTAACAGTCAATATTTATTTATTTATTAGAATATTTTTGTTTTCTTATATAATAAAAGTGAGCTTTTGTTAAACCAAATATTGTGTGTTTTTTTTCCATATACATCAACCTATCTGGACTCCATAAGAGAATCCATAAGGAATGGGTTCGATAAGAGGATTCGATAATGGACTCGAACTCGATAATTTCTTATCAAACATCATCCCTAGATACGCGGGCTCCATCAAGTGCGGGGGGGCTCTTTAGCGCCACCCTAGTGGCTCCCTGGAGCTTTTTCAAAAATGTATGAAAATGGAAAAAGATGGGGGAAAAAATATATTTTTGTTTGAGTATGATTCCTGGAGGAGGACAAACATGACACACAAACCTTCCTAATTGTTAGAAATCCCACTGATTATATTAAACATGATTCTCTGATGAGAGGATTTGGCAGCGCTGTTTTGTCCTACTAATTTTGCCGGTCCTTGAACTCACCGTAGTTTGTTTACATGTGCGACTTTCTCTGACGCTGCCACAGAAAGACATATTTTATGCCATTCTTCCTTTGTCTCATTTTGTCCACCAAACATTTAGTGCTGTGCGTGAATGCACAAAGGTGAGCTTAGTTGATGTTATTGACTTGGATTTTTAATTGATGACCACTTGAGTTTTAAGGAGCACATTCAGTATGTTGTAAAAAAACTGAGGAGGGGAGGGGAGGGGAGGGGAGGTGTGTGCATGGATGTCCAATTGTCTTGGGTGTGATGTTGAAATGTTTTTGTGGACTGGGGCCGATCTCAAAGTTCGACACCAGGTGTTGTTGAGAGAAATCTATGTATCTATATAACCCATGCTAACATGCTATTGAGGCTAGCTGCATTGCATGATGATGCCTCACTTGTAGCTATATTTGAGCTCATTTAATGATGTCCTCAGTGTATGTATTTATATGTGCATGTCTCAGGACACAGTATCTGTACAGTATGTATTATTGGCTGCATTTCATTTAGCAAATGTGCTGTTTAATAACTGTTGACTTGAAAAAAGTCTTAGTAAAGTGCACTTCAGATACTTTGTTCACCGCAAAAAGCAGTTTTTACTGACATGCAAAATAAAGAACTTTGAGAGGAAAAAAAGTTGTTCTCTTTAGACCCCAAAAAATGACAGAATTGAAACTGTGGCCCAAAAAGTCTGTATGGGCCATAGCTGGGCTACTTTCACTGGTGCACCCTTAATTCCTACCCTGGACAATGTCAGGTGTCACTCGGACCAAACATAGAACACAAGTCAGGAAGTTAATTTGCAAGTAAACAAGTCTGATAAAACTCCACTGAAGTTGCTCATCTGCCTTGTCGTTTATTTCAAGACTTTTGGAAATGGAAGCGAAGTTGTTGAGCCACCGGGGCCAAATGTGAGGATAATCACAAGATTTGACTGAATGACTCGTAAATATTCATCAGATGGAGCTGAAGCAATAATAATGTGCTTAGCAGGAGTTGGCCTTGGAACTAGGGGACATTTAGCCAGTGCGCTGGATTGGAGGTGGGATGTGATTGTGATTGCCATCGTGTTTAATTATCCGGCTGGCTGCTCCGCACCAAATTGGTGGATCAGAGGGGCCGGTCATTGGCCAGCCCCGTCCTTGGGCCACTCTGTTCGCTGTATGCTCCACTTTACTCTGACGGCCTCCAGAGGACCGCAACGTTATTATTCCCCACCTGACGCTGTCAGTGTGTCAGTGTCTTCCTTTTCAGTGTTAAGGAATCAGCTCCAATAACAATTATTCAACATCTGTGGCCCTAAACTTCTTTTGGAAGGAATTATCCCGGCTAAAAGGAACTCACAAAAGCCAAAACCAGCAAAGTTGTCACGTTGTGCAATTCGTGAATAAAAAGAGAATACAATGATTTGCAAATCCTTTTCAACTTATATTTCATAGAATAGACTGCAAAGACAAGATATTTCATGTTCACACTGACAAACTGATTTGTTTTTGCAAATAATCATGAACGTAGAATTTAATGGCAGCAACACATTGAAAAAAGTTGTCACAGGGGCATGTTCACCACTGTGTTACATGGCCTTTCCTTTGAACAACACTCAGTAAAGGTTTGGGAAGTGAGGAGACACATTTTTGAAGTGGAATTCTTTCCCATTCTTGCTTGATGTACAGCTTAAGTTGTTCAACAGTCCGGGGGTCTCCCTTCTCAGATTTTAGCTGCCACACATTTTCAATGTCTGGACTACAGGCAGGCCAGTCTAGTACCCGCACTCTTTTACTATGAAGCCACGTTGATGTAACACGTGGCTTGGCATCGTCTTGCTGAAATAAGCAGGGGCGTCCGTTGCTTGGATGGCAACATATGTTGCTCCAAAAGCTGTATGTACCTTTCAGCATTAATGGTGCCTTCACAGATGTGTAAGTTACCCATGTCTTGGCCACTAATACACCCCCATACCATCACAGGACTTTGCGCCTAGAACAATCCGGATGGTTCTTTTCCTCTTTGGTCAGTTTCCAAAAACAATTTGAAATGTGGACTCGTCAGACCACAGAACACTTTTCATCAGATTACAAGAAAACAACTAAAGAGGACTAAGAATATCTCTCACATGACAAATGCTACTTTAGATACTGTTCATACAAGTGGAACCAACCAAGCTGAGCAATGTTTTTGATTGATTGATTGATTGAGACTTTTATTAGTAGGTTGCACAGTGAAGTACATATTCCGTACAATTGACCACTAAATGGTAACACCCGAATAAGTTTTTCAACTTGTTTAAGTCGGGGTCCACTTAAATTGATTCATGATACAGATATATACTATCATATATACTATCATCATAATACAGTCATCACACAAGATAATCACATTGAATTATTTACATTATTTACAATCAGGAGTGTGGAGGGGGGGTGGGGTGGGGGGGGGGGGGGTATGGACATCAAGTAGTGGACATAGAGAGAGAGAGAGAGAGAGAGAGAGAGAGAGAGAGAGAGAGAGAGATCAGAAGGCATAAGAAAAAGAATCTGCATTTGATTGTTTACATTTGATTATTAGCAATCCGGGGAGGGTGTTAGTTTAGGGTTGTAGCTGCCTGGAGGTGAACTTTTATAGCGGTTTTGAAGGAGGATAGAGATGCCCTTTCTTTTATACCTGTTGGGAGCGCATTCCACATTGATGTGGCATAGAAAGAGAATGAGTTAAGACCTTTGTTAGTTCGGAATCTGGGTTTAACGTGGTTAGTGGAGCACCCCCTGGTGTTGTGGTTATGGCGGTCATTTACGTTAAGGAAGTAGTTTGACATGTACTTCGGTATCAGGGAGGTGTAGTGGATTTTATAGACTAGGCTCAGTGCAAGTTGTTTAACTCTGTCCTCCACCTTGAGCCAGCCCACTTTAGAGAAGTGGGTAGGAGTGAGGTGGGATCTGGGGTGGAGGTCTAGAAGTAACCTGACTAGCTTGTTCTGAGATGTTTGGAGTTTAGATTTGAGGGTTTTGGAGGTGCTAGGGTACCAGGAGGTGCATGCGTAATCGAAAAAGGGTTGAACGAGAGTTCCCGCCAGAATCCTCAAGGTGCTTTTGTTGACCAGAGAGGAAATTCTGTAGAGAAATCTCGTTCGTTGGTTAACCTTTTTGATTACCTTGGTTGCCATTTTATCACAGGAAAGGTTAGCCTCTAGAATGGAACCTAGGTAGGTGACCTCATCTTTCCTGGTGATGACACTGTCACCTACTTTGTGACATTCTAGTCATTCTCACTGCTGGTAGCCACTTGTGGCTAATCAATGAACTATCGACGTCGGTGCAAACATGCAAAACAAATGTATTGAAACAAGCAGAAGAGGAAGTGGCGTCCTAAATGAGTTGGCTTACATATCAAACAAGTAGACAAGACTAGTTATGTGGAGTTAGTCAAGAAGGGCCTCGGACCAGCTGCCGGAGTGGTCTACCAACCAATAATAAAGTCCCCTGAGGTTGCCGCAATCACAGAGAAAGCCCCACCCCCGCATCCACACAAGGCCCTCCCACAGGAAATCAGGATAAAGGGAGAGGATAATAAAATGCTTAATCCTTTCTCTCCACTCATTTAGGTCATCAGTCTGTGGGTCAATAAGTGTTCATGTGGTCCATTGACCTCCTCACTGCCATGGCATGTGATGGCAACCACACCAGCGTGTTAAGCTCCCACAATCAGCTATCTTGCCATGCTAACCTCCATCCATCTATCTTGCCACGCTAACCTCCATCCATCTATCTTGCCACGCTAACCTCCATCCAGCTATATTGCCACGCTAACCTCCATCCATCTATCTTGCCACGCTAACCTCCATCCATCTATCTTGCCATGCTAACCTCCATGCATCTATCTTGCCACGCTAACCTCCATCCATCCATCTATCTTGCCACGCTAACCTCCATCCATCTATATTGCCACGCTAACCTCCATCCATCTATCTTGCCACACTAACCTCCATGCATCTATCTTGCCACGCTAACCTCCATCCATCTATCTTGCCACGCTAACCTCCATCCATCTATCTTGCCACGCTAACCTCCATCCAGCTATATTGCCACGCTAACCTCCATCCATCTATCTTGCCACGCTAACCTCCATCCATCTATCTTGCCATGCTAACCTCCATGCATCTATCTTGCCACGCTAACCTCCATCCATCTATATTGCCACGCTAACCTCCATCCATCTATATTGCCACGCTAACCTCCATCCATCTATCTTGCCACGCTAACCTCCATCCAGCTATATTGCCACGCTAACCTCCATCCATCTATATTGTCACGCTAACCTCCATGCATCTATCTTGCCATGCTAACCTCCATGCATCTATCTTGCCACGCTAACCTCCATGCATCTATCCTGCCACGCTAACCTCCATCCATCTATATTGCCACGCTAACCTCCATCCATCTATATTGCCACGCTAACCTCCATCCATCTATCTTGCCACGCTAACCTCCATCCAGCTATATTGCCACGCTAACCTCCATCCATCTATATTGTCATGCTAACCTCCATGCATCTATCTTGCCATGCTAACCTCCATGCATCTATCTTGCCACGCTAACCTCCATGCATCTATCCTGCCACGCTAACCTCCATCCATCTATATTGCCACGCTAACCTCCATCCATCTATATTGCCACGCTAACCTCCATCCATCTATCTTGCCACGCTAACCTCCATCCAGCTATATTGCCACGCTAACCTCCATCCATCTATATTATCACGCTAACCTCCATGCATCTATCTTGCCATGCTAACCTCCATGCATCTATCTTGCCACGCTAACCTCCATCCATCTATCTTGCCACGCTAACCTCCATCCATCTATATTGCCACGCTAACCTCCATCCATCTATATTGCCACGCTAACCTCCATCCATCTATCTTGCCACGCTAACCTCCATCCAGCTATCTTGCCACGCTAACCTCCATCCATCTATCTTGCCACGCTAACCTCCATCCATCTATCTTGCCATGCTAACCTCCATCCATCTATCTTGCCATGCTAACCTCCATGCATCTATCTTGCCACACTAACCTCCATCCATCTATCTTGCCACGCTAACCTCCATGCATCTATCTTGCCATGCTAACCTCCATGCATCTATCTTGCCACGCTAACCTCCATGCATCTATCTTGCCACGCTAACCTCCATCCATCTATCTTGCCACGCTAACCTCCATGCATCTATATTGCCACGCTAACCTCCATCCATCTATCTTGCCACGCTAACCTCCATCCATCTATATTGCCACGCTAACCTCCATCCATCTATATTGCCACGCTAACCTCCATCCATCTATATTGCCACGCTAACCTCCATCCATCTATCTTGCCACGCTAACCTCCATCCAGCTATATTGCCACGCTAACCTCCATCCATCTATATTATCACGCTAACCTCCATGCATCTATCTTGCCATGCTAACCTCCATGCATCTATCTTGCCACGCTAACCTCCATCCATCTATCTTGCCACGCTAACCTCCATCCATCTATATTGCCACGCTAACCTCCATCCATCTATATTGCCACGCTAACCTCCATCCATCTATCTTGCCACGCTAACCTCCATCCAGCTATCTTGCCACGCTAACCTCCATCCATCTATCTTGCCACGCTAACCTCCATCCATCTATCTTGCCATGCTAACCTCCATCCATCTATCTTGCCATGCTAACCTCCATGCATCTATCTTGCCACACTAACCTCCATCCATCTATCTTGCCACGCTAACCTCCATGCATCTATCTTGCCATGCTAACCTCCATGCATCTATCTTGCCACGCTAACCTCCATCCATCTATCTTGCCATGCTAACCTCCATCCATCTATCTTGCCATGCTAACCTCCATGCATCTATCTTGCCACACTAACCTCCATCCATCTATCTTGCCACGCTAACCTCCATGCATCTATCTTGCCATGCTAACCTCCATGCATCTATCTTGCCACGCTAACCTCCACGCATCTATCTTGCCACGCTAACCTCCACGCATCTATCTTGCCATGCTAACCTCCATGCATCCATCCATTCAGTTAGGATGATAAACGTGCTGGAACAACAGCAGTTGTAACCGTCCTAGCTTACGTAGGCACTCGCTCCTTGGCTATGACAACATGTACGATCACGCGGGGAGAGAGGGAGAGAGGGAGAGAGAGAGGGAGGAAGGGAGGGAGAGAGGGAGGGAGAGAGGGAGGAAGGGAGGGAGAGAGGGAGGAAGGGAGGGAGAGAGGGAGGGAGAGAGGGAGGAAGGGAGGGAGAGAGGGAGGAAGGGAGGGAGAGAGGGAGGAAGGGAGGGAGAGAGGGAGGGAGAGAGGGAGGGAGGGAGGGAGGCAGAGAGGGAGGAAGGGAGGGAGAGAGGGAGGGAGGGAGAGAGGGAGGGAGGGAGAGAGGGAGGGAGGGAGGGAGAGAGGGAGGGAGGGAGGGAGGGAGAGAGGGAGGGAGGGAGGGGATTAAACAAGGCTCTAATGCCAGAGCCAGAGCGCTCACTTCGGCCTACATGTGAGCAGATGTGGCGCTCCTAAAATGACACTGCAGACCTAATGACCTACATTGAACAACTGGCTGCCTCTCCATCTATTTAGCTGCCTTCTATACTGCCCTCTCCATCTATTTAGCTGCCTTCTATACTGCCCTCTCCATCTATTTAGCTGCCTTCTATACTGCCCTCTCCATCTATTTAGCTGCCTTCTATACTTGCCCTCTCCATCTATTTAGCTGCCTTCTATACTGCCCTCTCCATCTATTTAGCTGCCTTCTATACTGCCCTCTCCATCTATTTAGCTGCCTTCTATACTGCCCTCTCCATCTATTTAGCTGCCTTCTACTGTCCTAGCTGGACTGCATCAGACCATGGACGGGAGGCTGGGCTCTAGCCTCCCTAAAGAGAGCCTCGGGTTGCTCTAGGTCAGCAACCCGAGGCTCTCTTTAGCGCCGCCCTAGTGGCTCTCTGGACATCTTTCAGAGATGTCTATAAATGGAAAAAAGATCATATATAATAATATAAATTAGATAATATTATAATAATATATTTTTTGTAGGAGGACAAACATGACACAAACCTTCCTAATTGTTACAACTCCCACTGTTATTTTAAAGGCCTACTGAAAGCCACTACTAGCGACCACGCAGTCTGATAGTTTTATATATCAATGATGAAATCTTAACATTGCAACACATGCCAATACGGCCGGGTTAACTTATAAAGTGACATTGTTACATTTCCCGCGAAATATCCAGCTGAAAACGTCTCGGTATGATGACGTTTGCGCGTGACGTCACGGATTGTAGCGGACATTTTGGGACACCTTTGTGGCCAGCTATTAAGTCGTCTGTTTTCATCTCAAAATTCCACAGTATTGTGGACATCTGTGTTGGTGAATCTTTTGCAAATTGTTTAATGAACAATGGAGATAGCAAAGAAGAAAGTTGTAGGTGGGAAGCGGTGTATTAGCGGCCGGCTGCAGCAACACAAACACATAGCGGCTACGTCGTAGCAAGTGTTTCATTGCTTACATTCCTGAACGATGACAGTCAAGCTTTACCATTGGCCTGTGGAGAACTGGGACAAAAGAGACTCTTACCAGGAGGACTTTGAGTTGGATAGCAGATGCGGTACCGTGAGTACGAAGCTGCGGCTTCCAAACATTTGATGGCTTGCCCGTACGTGCGTGCCGCTATGTGCATGTCACGTACGTAACTTTGGGGAAATATATGTGCTGTATGAACTTTGGGGAGGTGAACGGTACTTTGGGCTGTGGGATTGAGTGTGTTGTGCGGGTGTTGGAGTTGTATTGGTGGGTTATATGGACGGGAGGGGGGAGGTGTTTGTTATGTGGCATATTAAATATAAGCCTGGTTGTGTTGTGGCTAATAGAGTATATATATGTCTTGTGTTTATTTACTGTTGTAGTCATTCCCAGCTGAATATCAGGTCTCACCCGCCTCTCACAGCATCTTCCCTATCTGAATCGCTTCCACTGCCCTCTAGTCCTTCACTTGCACTTTCCTCATCCACAAATCTTTCATCCTCGCTCAAATTAATGGGGTAATCGTCGCTTTCTCGGTCCGAATCGCTCTCGCTGCTGGTGGCCATGATTGTAAACAATGTGCAGATGTGAGGAGCTCCACAACCTGTGACGTCACGCTACTTCCGCTACAGCCAAGGCTTTTTTATCAGCCACCAAAAGTTGCGAACTTTATCGTGGATGTTCTCTACTAAATCCTTTCAGCAAGAATATGGCAATATCGCGAAATGATCAAGTATGACACATAGAATGGATCTGCTATCCCCGTTTAAATAAGAACATTTCATTTCAGTAGTATTTGGCAAGCACCGTTTTGTCCTACTAATTTCAGCGAACCTTGAACTCATCGTAGTTTGTTTAAATGTACAACTTTCTTCGACGCTGCCACAGAAAGACATATTTTATGCCACTCCTTCTTGGTCTCATTTTGTCCACCAAACGCTTTATGCTGTGTGTGAATGCACAATAGTGAGCTTTGTGCATGTTCTCCTTCTTCTACATGTACAGACGCTTGTGGGAATCACACATGAATACCTTCAGAGAAAGCCATTGCAGCTATTTGGGATACAACACTTCTCAGACGGCATGACAACTTTCCAATGTCCAGGTCAGCTGTGATGCTACTTAGAGAAAAACTTTGTCCATTTGTCGAAGGAGAGTCAACGAGAATGCGAGCTCCCGTGGATGTGATAAAAAAGATAGCGTGTGCTTTGTATTACCTGGTCGTCGAGGGAAACAGCGAATGCTTTTGGACTAGCAAAGCAGACTGTATCAGTTATTGTCTGCCATGTATGTTGCGGTCTAGGTCCAGAGTATATAAAGTCACCAAAAAGGAATGGACAATGAAGGTGAAGGCAAAAGAGTAAAGAGTGTCCTGACCAGATATCTACATCCCTAGATTGATTGATGTCAAATGTTCTTTATCACATTGTTTACGTGTCTAATACAGATGTGATTCATGTATGATGTCTCAGGTGTGATTCACCACAATAAGGCCCCACAACACACTGAATTCCAGTTCATAGAAACACCACAACACGGATATTGTTCAGATAAGTTACATTGAAGAACTTGCACACAAAGCAACACTGGAGTTGACTATGACGTGCACATTTTCCGCGCATGCATATTAGGACCGTTGTGCCGGCGGACGGAGGGGGCGGGGGTCTTAAACGGTGGCATTGTTATGTGTGGACACGGATAAGGTTAGGTGTGAGTTACCCTGGATAACCTTATCCGGCTTAGTGTAAACGGGGCCTTAGATGGACACTTTCCAGTCCGTAAGAATAGTTTTGTGAGTGTGTCTTTTAAATCCTCTACATATCCCCTTTTCTTCAGCACAATGGTTAGGTATGTTAGTGGAGGTATTGTCTGTGATTCCTACACGTAACTGAAAAGCATACACTTTCTAACTCCCAACTGTACAATGACTAGTCCAATAAAACTGGAATACATTTATCTCAGAGGCCTCTGAAGTTCCTTGAAACTTTGTGTTTTTTGCCTTTGACAATTTCAGCTGAATGGTTCCAGGGCTCAAGGGCATAGGATCAGCCCAGAGATCTCCTGACTGTATCGTCAGCTGGCTGGAGACTTAAGGATCAAGAGATTAACACCCCTTTTTGGCAGGGAGTCTGATTAAATGGGCCTGATATGCAAATGGTAGCGTTCTTCTCTATAGTCACAGCTACGACTATTCAGAAGAATGCGTTAATTATATGTTGAAGAGGTTCATTTAGCCTACTAATGTGGTTGATGTATATGGGCTAGTAAGGTCAAGTTGTGTACCTGACAAGTTTGCTTCTGCAGCCTTCATCAGAGGTGTCACGTCAGGTACAAAACTTGACCTTACTAGCCCATATACATCAACCACTTATAAATGTGTTCATTCCCTTGGTTAACTTGATGTAACTGCCAAAATAAACATACCACTTAAAATCTCCATTTTGCTCAAGTTGAAGCATCTACTTATCACTAGTAGACCTCCTTTCCAATAATGATCAGAAACATAATTGGCAACCAACCCAGCATCTCACCAGCTTGTCCCGTGTCCTGTTGAGTTAACGCAACCACGACCGCCCAGGTCTCTATGGCGACCTCGTGACAGTAATAAAAGTCCGGCGGCTTGGTGTTTACTCTCGCCATGTTGGCTATCCTCCTGGGATGATTGAACATTTACACAAGCCACAGTGAATATGCTAACGACGTAAGGAAACAATAAAATGACAGCAGATAAGAGGAGACGAGATAAACAAGAGACGCAGGGGAAAATCCATTAAAAGTGCAGATTATGTGACTAATATTCACACTTCTGTTTTCCATTACTGGCTTACATAATGTAGCCCCTCCTCCTTACGATAAATGTCAAAGCCTCGACCTCTTGCTCCACTTTTGCAGTTTCTTGGAAAACGTGTCAAATCAGCATTAAAGGGCCAATTTATGGCACGACTCAAATGACATGGCACACATTTTAAGGCAGGGGTTGGGAACTTTTTTTGAATGGAAGAGCCAGGAAACCCAAATATTCTTCAAATGTAAGAGCCACATGGTACCTTTTCACATAAACTATCCAGCTGAATATTTCATTTGGGAGGCTTTACTTCTTGACTTCACAACAGCTCAAGCCTGAAATCAAGCGGTAGAAAATGGAGGGATGGATTCAAATACATCGGACTGTTTCAGGCACTGAGAGCCAGATGTAGTCATCACATCATGGCTCTTAAGGTCTTGGTATTGTTAGCCTGGCAGTGCCCTTTTGTGCATCAGCATACCATGCTGCGGCGTGCATGGAAAGCCCCGTTACACGCGGCTAGTAGCGCTCTCGCGTCTGGTAGTAGTAGGCAAAAAAAGGTGCAGTAAAATTCACTTGAGATGATTAAACACAAGTGTGTATGTATACGAGACATTTTTGTGGCTCCATAAAGCCTTTAAAACACACACAGTGTGGGGCCACGCCACACATCCATGACTATCATGGCCACATTACGCTGATTTGTTGTCAGTTATGAGTGCTACAATTGGCGCCACTTGTCCCTCTCTAGGTTGATTTAACTTGTCCCTCTCTAGGTTGATTTACGGCCCTGCCTGGGTGTGTGTGTGTGTGTGTGTGTGTGTGTGTGTGTGTGTGTGTGTGTGTGTGTGTGTGTGTGTGTGTGTGTGTGTGTGTGTGTGTGTGTGTGTGTGTGTGTGTGTGTGTGTGTGGGCTTTTGACTGGTACAAGGGGCACTGACGGCAGATCAATCCCTTCAAGAGCACGATCTCAAGCCTTGAGAGTTCCTGCTGGAGATGTTTCCAGCACCATGGACAGCGCCACGACGGCCTTTACGCTTCTGTTCAAGCTCTGAAACGTCCTTCACAAGTCAAACAAGCAAAACTGCTCTTAACTATTGTCACTACACAGTACATCACGGGGCAGCCAGTGAAGTCATCACCATATTTCCCAGGCCATAGGGCATCGTGTTTATAGCAGGACCTACCATGCTGTCAATCACGTGATCTGTAAGTGGCATGAACAAGGTTCTCTGACATGTCAACACATTCCTGGGAATCAATAGCGCTACTTTTGTGGGTGTTCATGTGGTAACAAATGTTCATTTATTAAAAAATAAAATACATTTTTTCTTCATTCAAACACTGAGCTCACCGTATTTTCTGGATCAAAGGCGCACTGGACTATAAGGCGCACTGCCGATGAGCGGGTCTAGTCAGGTCTTTTTTCATACAAAAGGTGCACCAGATTATAGGGCGCATTAAAGGAGTCCTATTGTGATTTTTTTCTAAATGTAAAACACTTCTTTGTGTATTTTCCGGACTATAAGGCGCACTTAAAATCTTATTTTTTTCTTCAAAACTCGACAGTGCGCCTTATAACCGGTGCGCCTAATGTACGGAATACGTTTATTTGAGTTTACCCACCTTGCAGTCACACATAAGAGATACGTGTAGACTGCAATATGACTCAAGTAAACAACACCAACATGTTATATGTTCCATTGAAAATATAGAACATTACACACGACGCTCCAAAATCTATCAAAATGTTTTAGTAGGACTTTGGTAAGCTATGAAGCCACACCACTTGATGGATTGTACTGTGCTTCAACATAGGAGTATTATTATGGTGTGTGTATAAGGTAAGACATATTATCTGCCGTTTCGTTTCGCAATACTACCTTCTGGTACCTGCTGATCTGTATTTGGGATCTGCATAAGTCCTGAAAAATTGTGCGCGTCCGCCTTTGCAGTCCGTGCCGACACCGTAGTCTTTGTCTCTATCTTCTTGTTATGTGACATTCATCCTCCACTGTTGCCATTTCCAATATAAAGTAGTGTAAAGTTCTTACTTATATCTGTCAGTAAACTCACCATGAAAGCACTAAAACATACCGGTGTAGTGACTTTACATTATTCACCCAAGGAACTTTAGTTATTAGAGAGTTCCGGTCGGACGGTTTTTCACGAGACACATTTCCGGCTGATGAGGAGATGCTGCTCCGTTATTGATTGAAGTAAAGAGTGAATGTCATTAAAACAGTTAGCGCCATCTTTTGACACTTCTTCCACTCCCGTCCTTGCACGCTACACCGCTACAACAAAGATGACGCTGTCCAAGTGGAGGCACGTAAATAAGAGTGCCCACAAAACGGTGCATCCTGAAGAGACTGTCAGAAAGTGAGTTGAAGATGATGAGTAAAACATCATCTATGCAACATTTGGAGCAAAGAAGCAGCATTACATGTTATGTAGACCACAAGGAAGTCTTTTACATTTAGAAAAAAATTATAATAATAAGACTCCTTTAATGCGTCTTATAATCCTGTGCGCCTTATATATGAAAAAGCTCGAAAATAGACCATTTATCGGCAGTGCGCTTTATAATCCAGTGTTCCCTATGGTCCGGTAAATACGGTACACAAGTTGTGATGGCCCCACTAAGATGCCTTGTTGTGCCAAACCACCTGGACTTTTATTCCTTGGACTCAAGCCCACCTTTGTGAGGACTGGTTTGTCCATGAAGGTGCTTTCCTGCAGGCATGGATTATAAGAGGAGCTTAGAATTATTGATCAAGGTTCATCCAGCTGCTGGCGATTGAGACCAATGCTGTCATTTCCACCTGTGACCATTGGAGGAGCTCCACAACCTGTGATGTCACGCTACTTCTGCTGGTGGCCATGATTGTAAACAATGTGCAGATGTGAGGAGCTCCACAACCTGTGATGTCACGCTACTTCTGCTGGTGGCCATGATTGTAAACAATGTGCAGATGTGAGGAGCTCCACAACCTGTGATGTCACGCTACTTCTGCTGGTGGCCATGATTGTAAACAATGTGCAGATGTGAGGAGCTCCACAACCTGTGACGTCACGCTACTTCTGCTGGTGGCCATGATTGTAAACAATGTGCAGATGTGAGGAGCTCCACAACCTGTGATGTCACGCTACTTCTGCTGGTGGCCATGATTGTAAACAATGTGCAGATGTGAGGAGCTCCACAACCTGTGATGTCACGCTACTTCCGCTACAGGCAAGGCTTTTTTACCAGCCACCAAAAGTTGCAAACTTTATCGTGGATGTTCTCTACTAAATCCTTTCAGCAAAAATATGGCAATATCGCGAAATGATCAAGTACGACACATAGAATGGATCTGCTATCCCCGTTTAAATAAGAAAATGTCATTTGAGTAGGCCTTTAAGTACATAACTCCACATGTGTTCATTCATAGTTGTGATGCCTTCAGTGACAAGCTACAATGTAAAGAGTGCTCAAACTTTTGGCCTGTAGTGTATGTTGTGATACAGTTTTTAGACATATCGCCCGGCTCTAGTTCTTAATATTCGCTGGATTTTGAAAAGTTGATGTCTTATCTGTGGCAACACTTGCTTTGATTTTCTCTTGGGCCTAGAAAAGACCTTGGAGTCCAGAGATGAACTCTTTGGGGACACATCAGAGCAGATTGTACCTTCACTTCTACTGTTGCTCAGTGATGTGCTTCCAAAACACATTTCATTTCATGACTGATGCTTCCAATCATGTTTTGCTTCTCTCACTCATCGCCTTCTGTTTCCGCTTTTATTTGTAGCGAGGGCGTTGCAAATGAAGTGAGTGTGTGCGACAGAAAGCACATGGCGTCCGTTTGTACTACAACACACGTCAGAGCCTAACCGTGCTAAGGTGGGCCGTGCCCTTGACCCACCCAGCTGAGAGAAGGTCCAGGAGGAGGCCGGCTAGCCTGAATCCACAACAAGGGGAGGGGGTAAGCAGGAAGATGGCCGTGGACATGCTGCTACTCACCGGCGTCTTGTCTTGCTGGCTGGGCACTCCATTGACGTCTGCTGCTGTTAGCGGTTTCATCATGACAAACTAGAAATCTCCCAATAATCTAACATGGTGTTGTACGCAGCCTTGCACGCTGCCCGCCCTCTCCCTTCCCTCGGCGGCTTGACACTCCAGGGAGTATCCGCCGCTTCTAGCAGACCTCCCGATCCACACCCAGATGGTAATTCCAGTCGGTAAAATGAAAGCCGAGAAGAAGGAAAGGAGTGAGCAAATATCCCAGATGAGGCAGCGGCTCCTTGCCGCCGACAGCAGCAACAACAAAAATCAAAAATAAAAAGCAGGGGAGGATGAGGAGGAAAATGTCTGATGCCACTTTGGCTCAGCGTAGAACATCCGCCTCTCCTCCACCTTGCTCCCCTCCCGCGCCCAACATGAGCTTAGGCACCATGAGAAGTGTTAAGAGAGAACAGCATCCTCTAAGAAGCCAGCGGTTTGTTTGCAAGCGGCAGTGTGGGGGTGGATGCATGTGTGTCATGGGTGGAGGAGGGGGGGGGGGGAAGCACCTCCTTCTTGCCAGCAGCGGCCGTGTGCTCCTCTGGAGGGCTTACAACGCCCCCAGACAGAGATGGCATGGCAAAGAGAGAGGGGGGCGAGCACTGGAGACGGTTGGCATGGCAACACAATGAAGGAGACCAAAAAGGGTGGCTCACTCCCTTTTTTTCTCCGTCAAAAGATGGCACTAAAAGAGGCTGACAATGATGTCACTCTGTCACTGCCTCTCAGCTGGTGTCGCCATGACAACGGAGCTGAGCACAAGCACATCCCGCCCCTCCCACTCTGCTTTGCACACCCGCTGGGAGCCAATGGTTGCCGTGGCGACGGAAACAGCCAACGTGAAGAAGGGGCGGAGTAATGATTAAAAAAAAAGGGAAAGCGTCTGTAAGCCATCATCAGAGCGTCACAAACAACAACACCACCATGGAAGGAACCTACACAATCCCAGTTTGGCTCACCACCAAATTATACACCAATTTCATGTGAACCGCCTTGCAATGTCAAAGCAACAAAAAGTCAAAGCAAGTACAAAAAAATAAAACATTCTGGATCAGCACCAGAATTAAATGGATTCTTCCTTGGCCCGTTTCCACATACTTCCCTTTTCTAAACAAACACCACATGACATCATCACGAGTCTAAGGTATGAATATATTATGACATAGAACTTAGGCCCGTTTCAGAGATGCAGCTTTTTGTAGCTTTTCAGTCCTGCCACCCTCAGAGTCCTGCCACCTTCAGAGTCCTGCCACCCTCAGAGTCCTGCCACCTTCAGAGTCCTGCCACCCTCAGAGTCCTGCCACCTTCAGAGTCCTGCCACCTTCAGAGTCCTGCCACCCTCAGAGTCCTGCCACCCTCAGAGTCCTGCCACCCTCAGAGTCCTGCCACCTTCAGAGTCCTGCCACCCTCAGAGTCCTGCCACCCTCAGAGTCCTGCCACCCTCAGAGTCCTGCCACCCTCAGAGTCCTGCCACCCTCAGAGTCCTGCCACCTTCAGAGTCCTGTCACCTTCAGAGTCCTGCCACCTTCAGAGTCCTGCCACCTTCAGAGTCCTGCCACCTTCAGAGTCCTGCCACCCTCAGAGTCCTGCCACCCTCAGAGTCCTGCCACCCTCAGAGTCCTGCCACCCTCAGAGTCCTGCCACCCTCAGAGTCCTGCCACCCTCAGAGTCCTGCCACCTTCAGAGTCCTGTCACCTTCAGAGTCCTGCCACCTTCAGAGTCCTGCCACCTTCAGAGTCCTGCCACCTTCAGAGTCCTGCCACCTTCAGAGTCCTGCCACCCTCAGAGTCCTGCCACCCTCAGAGTCCTGCCACCCTCAGAGTCCTGCCACCCTCAGAGTCCTGCCACCTTCAGAGTCCTGCCACCTTCAGAGTCCTGCCACCTTCAGAGTCCTGCCACCTTCAGAGTCCTGCCACCTTCAGAGTCCTGCCACCCTCAGAGTCCTGCCACCCTCAGAGTCATGCCACCTTCAGAGTCCTGCCACCTTCAGAGTCCTGCCACCTTCAGAGTCCTGCCACCTTCAGAGTCCTGCCACCTTCAGAGTCCTGCCACCTTCAGGAGCTTTCTGCAATAGTGATGATGATGATGATGATGATGAGGAGGAATACAGTGGAGGACTTTGTCACGTGGTGTGGAGAGAACCACCTCCAGCTCAGTGGGACCAAGACCAAGGAGATGCTTGTGGACCTGGGAAGGAGGAGGAGTACCTGCTTCAACACCTCCCACCCACCCACTACACTCACATGATGGACAACACCTCCCACCCACCCACTACACTCACATGATGGACAACACCTCCCACCCACTACACTCACATGATGGACAACACCTCCCACCCACCCACTACACCCGCATGATGGACAACACCTCCCACCCACTACACTCACATGATGGACAACACCTCCCACCCACTACACTCACATGATGGACAACACCTCCCACCCACTACACTCACATGATGGACAACACCTCCCACCCACTACACTCACATGATGGACAACACCTCCCACCCACTACACTCACATGATGGACAACACCTCCCACCCACTACACTCACATGATGGACAACACCTCCCACCCACTACACTCACATGATGGACAACACCTCCCACCCACTACACTCACATGATGGACAACACCTCACACCCACTACACTCACATTATGGACAACACCTCACACCCACTACACTCACATTATGGACAACACCTCCCACCCACTACACTCACATGATGGACAACACCTCCCACCCACTACACTCACATTATGGACAACACCTCACACCCACTACACTCACATTATGGACAACACCTCCCACCCACTACACTCACATGATGGACAACACCTCCCACCCACTACACTCACATGATGGACAACACCTCCCACCCACTACACTCACATGATGGACAACACCTCCCACCCACTACACTCACATGATGGACAACACCTCCCACCCACTACACTCACATGATGGACAACACCTCACACCCACTACACTCACATGATGGACAACACCTCCCACCCACTACACTCACATGATGGACAACACCTCCCACCCACTACACTCACATGATGGACAACACCTCACACCCACTACACTCACATTATGGACAACACCTCACACCCACTACACTCACATTATGGACAACACCTCCCACCCACTACACTCACATGATGGACAACACCTCCCACCCACTACACTCACATGATGGACAACACCTCCCACCCACTACACTCACATGATGGACAACACCTCCCACCCACTACACTCACATGATGGACAACACCTCCCACCCACTACACTCACATGATGGACAACACCTCCCACCCACTACACTCACATGATGGACAACACCTCCCACCCACTACACTCACATGATGGACAACACCTCCCACCCACTACACTCACATGATGGACAACACCTCCCACCCACTACACTCACATGATGGACAACACCTCCCACCCACTACACTCACATGATGGACAACACCTCCCACCCACTACACTCACATGATGGACAACACCTCCCACCCACTACACTCACATGATGGACAACACCTCCCACCCACTACACCCACATGATGGACAACACCTCCCACCCACTACACTCACATTATGGACAACACCTCCCACCCACTACACTCACATGATGGACAACACCTCCCACCCACTACACTCACATGATGGACAACACCTCCCACCCACTACACTCACATGATGGACAACACCTCCCACCCACCCACTACACCCGCATGATGGACAACACCTCCCACCCACTACACTCACATGATGGACAACACCTCCCACCCACTACACTCACATGATGGACAACACCTCCCACCCACTACACTCACATGATGGACAACACCTCCCACCCACTACACTCACATGATGGACAACACCTCCCACCCACTACACTCACATGATGGACAACACCTCCCACCCACTACACTCACATGATGGACAACACCTCCCACCCACTACACTCACATGATGGACAACACCTCCCACCCACTACACTCACATGATGGACAACACCTCCCACCCACTACACTCACATGATGGACAACACCTCCCACCCACTACACTCACATGATGGACAACACCTCCCACCCACTACACTCGGACCTTGCAGAGAGAATGAGCACGTTCAGACTCCCAGAATGCAACAGGGAACCACACAGGAGGTCCTTCATACTGACAGCCATCAGACTGTATAATGCATTGATGTTCCTTGACTGCACTTAAATGTAGAATATATGTAGAATATATTTATATTATTTATATATATTATAGTATTTATTATTATTATTGTCTATTGTGAGTGAACTGTGGTGCTGAATTTCCGCCAGGGATAAAAAAAGTACATTCTATTCTATTTTGCACATTTCAGATTTCAGTTGTGGTTGCAGATCAGTCATCTTTACATCCAGCTTGCTACACTCCTGCCAACGCCGCTGTGGCAAACTGCTACCAAACATGGACATAAACAAATGCCAACGCCGCTGTGGCAAACTGCTACCAAACATGGAAATAAACAAATGCCAACGCCGCTGTGGCAACTGCTACCAAACATGGACATTAACAAATGCCAACGCCGCTGTGGCAAACTGCTACCAAACATGGAAATAAACAAATGCCAACGCCGCTGTGGCAAACTGCTACCAAACATGGACATAAACAAATGCCAACGCCGCTGTGGCAAACTGCTACCAAACATGGAAATAAACAAATGCCAACGCCGCTGTGGCAAACTGCTACCAAACATGGACATAAACAAATGCCAACGCCGCTGTGGCAAACTGCTACCAAACATGGACATAAACAAATGCCAACGCCGCTGTGGCAAACTGCTACCAAACATGGACATAAACAAATGCCAACGCCGCTGTGGCAAACTGCTACCAAACATGGACATAAACAAATGCCAACGCCGCTGTGGCAAACTGCTACCAAACATGGACATAAACAAATGCCAAACGCCGCTGTGGCAAACTGCTACCAAACATGGACATAAACAAATGCCAACGCCGCTGTGGCAAACTGCTACCAAAACATGGACATAAACAAATGCCAACGCCGCTGTGGCAAACTGCTACCAAACATGGACATAAACAAATGCCAACGCCGCTGTGGCAAACTGCTACCAAACATGGAAATAAACAAATGCCAACGCCGCTGTGGCAAACTGCTACCAAAACATGGACCATAAACAAATGCCAACGCCGCTGTGGCAAACTGCTACCAAACATGAAATAAACAAATGCCAACGCCGCTGTGGCAAACTGCTACCAAACATGGAAATAAACAAATGCCAACGCCGCTGTGGCAAACTGCTACCAAACATGGAAATAAACAAATGCCAACGCCGCTGTGGCAAACTGCTACCAACCATGGAAATAAACAAATGCCAACGCCGCTGTGCAAACTGCTACAAACATGGAAATAAACAAATGCCAACGCCGCTGTGGCAAACTGCTACCAAACATGGAAATAAACAAATGCCAACGCCGCTGTGGCAAACTGCTACCAAACATGGACATAAACAAATGCCAACGCCGCTGTGGCAAACTGCTACCAAACATGGAAATAAACAAATGCCAACGCCGCTGTGGCAAACTGCGACCAAACATGGAAATAAACAAATGCCAACCGCCGCTGTGGCAAACTGCTACCAAACATGGACATAAACCAAATGCCAACGCCGCTGTGGCAAACTGCTACCAAACATGGACATAAACAAATGCCAACGCCGCTGTGGCAAACTGCTACCAAACATGGACATAAACAAATGCCAACGCCGCTGTGGCAAACTGCTACCAAACATGGACATAAACAAATGCCAACGCCGCTGTGGCAAACTGCTACCAAACATGGACATTAACAAATGCCAACGCCGCTGTGGCAAACTGCTACCAAACATGGAAATAAACAAATGCCAACGCCGCTGTGGCAAACTGCTACCAAACATGGACATAAACAATGCCAACGCCGCTGTGGCAAACTGCTACCAAACATGGAAATAAACAAATGCCAACGCCGCTGTGGCAAACTGCTACCAAACATGGAAATAAACAAATGCCAACGCCGCTGTGGCAAACTGCTACCAAACATGGAAATAAACAAATGCCAACGCCGCTGTGGCAAACTGCTACCAAACATGGAAATAAACAAATGCCAACGCCGCTGTGGCAAACTGCTACCAAACATGGACATAAACAAATGCCAACGCCGCTGTGGCAAACTGCTACCAAACATGGAAATAAACAAATGCCAACGCCGCTGTGGCAAACTGCTACCAAACATGGAAATAAACAAATGCCAACGCCGCTGTGGCAAACTGCTACCAAACATGGACATAAACAAATGCCAACGCCGCTGTGGCAAACTGCTACCAAACATGGACATAAACAAATGCCAACGCCGCTGTGGCAAACTGCTACCAAACATGGACATTAAACAAATGCCAACGCCGCTGTGGCAAACTGCTACCAAACATGGAAATAAACAAATGCCAACGCCGCTGTGGCAAACTGCTACCAAACATGGAAATAAACAAATGCCAACGCCGCTGTGGCAAACTGCTACCAAACATGGAAATAAACAAATGCCAACGCCGCTGTGGCAAACTGCTACCAAACATGGACATAAACAAATGCCAACGCCGCTGTGGCAAACTGCTACCAAACATGGACATAAACAAATGCCAACGCCGCTGTGGCAAACTGCTACCAAACATGGAAATAAACAAATGCCAACGCCGCTGTGGCAACTGCTACCAAACATGGACATAACAAATGCCAACGCCGCTGTGGCAAACTGCTACCAAACATGGAAATAAACAAATGCCAACGCCGCTGTGGCAAACTGCTACCAAACATGGACATAAACAAATGCCAACGCCGCTGTGGCAAACTGCTACCAAACATGGAAATAAACAAATGCCAACGCCGCTGTGGCAAACTGCTACCAAACATGGAAATAAACAAATGCCAACGCCGCTGTGGCAAACTGCTACCAAACATGGAAATAAACAAATGCCAACGCCGCTGTGGCAAACTGCTACCAAACATGGAAATAAACAAATGCCAACGCCGCTGTGGCAAACTGCTACCAAACATGGACATAAACAAATGCCAACGCCGCTGTGGCAAACTGCTACCAAACATGGAAATAAACAAATGCCAACGCCGCTGTGGCAAACTGCTACCAAACATGGAAATAAACAAATGCCAACGCCGCTGTGGCAAACTGCTACCAAACATGGACATAAACAAATGCCAACGCCGCTGTGGCAAACTGCTACCAAACATGGACATAAACAAATGCCAACGCCGCTGTGGCAAACTGCTACCAAACATGGACATAAACAAATGCCAACGCCGCTGTGGCAAACTGCTACCAAACATGGACATAAACAAATGCCAACGCCGCTGTGGCAAACTGCTACCAAACATGGACATTAACAAATGCCAACGCCGCTGTGGCAAACTGCTACCAAACATGGAAATAAACAAATGCCAACGCCGCTGTGGCAAACTGCTACCAACATGGACATTAAACAAATGCCAACACCGCTGTGGCAAACTGCTACCAAACATGGACATAAACAAATGCCAACGCCGCTGTGGCAAACTGCTACCAAACATGGAAATAAACAAATGCCAACGCCGCTGTGGCAAACTGCTACCAAACATGACATAAACAAATGCCAACGCTGCTGTGGCAAACTGCTACCAAACATGGACATTAACAAATGCCAACGCCGCTGTGGCAAACTGCTACCAAACATGGAAATAAACAAATGCCAACGCCGCTGTGGCAAACTGCTACCAAACATGGAAATAAACAAATGCCAACGCCGCTGTGGCAAACTGCTACCAAACATGGACATAAACAAATGCCAACGCCGCTGTGGCAAACTGCTACCAAACATGGACATAAACAAATGCCAACGCCGCTGTGGCAAACTGCTACCAAACATGGAAATAAACAAATGCCAACGCCGCTGTGGCAAACTGCTACCAAACATGGACATTAACAAATGCCAACGCCGCTGTGGCAAACTGCTACCAAACATGGAAATAAACAAATGCCAACGCCGCTGTGGCAAACTGCTACCAAACATGGACATAAACAAATGCCAACGCCGCTGTGGCAAACTGCTACCAAACATGAAATAAACAAATGCCAACGCCGCTGTGGCAAACTGATACCAAACATGGACATAAACAAATGCCAACGCCGCTGTGGCAAACTGCTACCAAACATGGAAATAAACAAATGCCAACGCCGCTGTGGCAAACTGCTACCAAACATGGACATAAACAAATGCCAACGCCGCTGTGGCAAACTGCTACAAACATGGAAATAAACAAATGCCAACGCCGCTGTGGCAAACTGCTACCAAACATGGAAATAAACAAATGCCAACGCCGCTGTGGCAAACTGCTACCAAACATGGAAATAAACAAATGCCAACGCCGCTGTGGCAAACTGCTACCAAACATGGAAATAAACAAATGCCAACGCCGCTGTGGCAAACTGCTACCAAACATGGACATAAACAAATGCCAACGCCGCTGTGGCAAACTGCTACCAAACATGGAAATAAACAAATGCCAACGCCGCTGTGGCAAACTGCTACCAAACATGGAAATAAACAAATGCCAACGCCGCTGTGGCAAACTGCTACCAAAACATGGACATTAACAAATGCCAACGCCGCTGTGGCAAACTGCTACCAAACATGGAAATAAACAAATGCCAACGCCGCTGTGGCAAAACTGCTACCAAACATGGACATAAACAAATGCCAACGCCGCTGTGGCAAACTGCTACCAACATGGAAATAAACAAATGCCAACGCCGCTGTGGCAAACTGCTACCAAACATGGACATAAACAAATGCCAACGCCGCTGTGGCAAACCTGCTACCAAACATGGACATAAACAAATGCCAACGCCGCTGTGGCAAACTGCTACCAAACATGGACATAAACAAATGCCAACGCCGCTGTGGCAAACTGCTACCAAACATGGACATAAACAAATGCCAACGCCGCTGTGGCAAACTGCTACCAAACATGGACATAAACAAATGCCAACGCCGCTGTGGCAAACTGCTACCAAACATGGACATAAACAAATGCCAACGCCGCTGTGGCAAACTGCTACCAAACATGGACATAAACAAATGCCAACGCCGCTGTGGCAAACTGCTACCAAACATGGACATAAACAAATGCCAACGCCGCTGTGGCAAACTGCTACCAAACATGGAAATAAACAAATGCCAACGCCGCTGTGGCAAACTGCTACCAAACATGGACATAAACAAATGCCAACGCCGCTGTGGCAAACTGCTACCAAACATGGAAATAAACAAATGCCAACGCCGCTGTGGCAAACTGCTACCAAACATGGAAATAAACAAATGCCAACGCCGCTGTGGCAAACTGCTACCAAACATGGAAATAAACAAATGCCAACGCCGCTGTGGCAAACTGCTACCAAACATGGAAATAAACAAATGCCAACGCCGCTGTGGCAAACTGCTACCAAACATGGAAATAAACAAATGCCAACGCCGCTGTGGCAAACTGCTACCAAACATGGAAATAAACAAATGCCAACGCCGCTGTGGCAAACTCTGCTACCAAACATGGACATAAACAAATGCCAACGCCGCTGTGGCAAACTGCTACCAAACATGGAAATAAACAAATGCCAACGCCGCTGTGGCAAACTGCTACCAAACATGGAAATAAACAAATGCCAACGCCGCTGTGGCAAACTGCTACCAAACATGGACATAAACAAATGCCAACGCCGCTGTGGCAAACTGCTACCAAACATGGACATAAACAAATGCCACGCCGCTGTGGCAAACTGCTACCAAACATGGACATAAACAAATGCCAACGCCGCTGTGGCAAACTGCTACCAAACATGGACATAAACAAATGCCAACGCCGCTGTGGCAAACTGCTACCAAACATGGACATTAACAAATTCCAACGCCGCTGTGGCAAACTGCTACCAAACATGGAAATAAACAAATGCCAACGCCGCTGTGGCAAACTGCTACCAAACATGGACATAAACAAATGCCAACGCCGCTGTGGCAAACTGCTACCAAACATGGAAATAAACAAATGCCAACGCCGCTGTGGCAAACTGCTACCAAACATGGAAATAAACAAATGCCAACGCCGCTGTGGCAAACTGCTACCAAACATGGAAATAAACAAATGCCAACGCCGCTGTGGCAAACTGCTACCAAACATGGAAATAAACAAATGCCAACGCCGCTGTGGCAAACTGCTACCAACATGGACATAAACAAATGCCAACGCCGCTGTGGCAAACTGCTACCAAACATGGAAATAAACAAATGCCAACGCCGCTGTGGCAAACTGCTACCAAACATGGAAATAAACAAATGCAACGCGCTGTGGCAAACTGCTACCAAACATGGACATAAACAAATGCCAACGCCGCTGTGGCAAACTGCTACCAAACATGGACATAAACAAATGCCAACGCCGCTGTGGCAAACTGCTACCAAACATGGACATTAACAAATGCCAACGCCGCTGTGGCAAACTGCTACCAAACATGGAAATAAACAAATGCCAACGCCGCTGTGGCAAACTGCTACCAAACATGGAAATAAACAAATGCCAACGCCGCTGTGGCAAACTGCTACCAAACATGGAAATAAACAAATGCCAACGCCGCTGTGGCAAACTGCTACCAAACATGGACATAAACAAATGCCAACGCGCTGTGGCAAACTGCTACCAAACATGGACATAAACAAATGCAACGCCGCTGTGGCAAACTGCTACCAAACATGGAAATAAACAAATGCCAACGCCGCTGTGGCAAACTGCTACCAAACATGGACATTAACAAATGCCAACGCCGCTGTGGCAAACTGCTACCAAACATGGAAATAAACAAATGCCAACGCCGCTGTGGCAAACTGCTACCAAACATGGACATAAACAAATGCCAACGCCGCTGTGGCAAACTGCTACCAAACATGGAAATAAACAAATGCCAACGCCGCTGTGGCAAACTGCTACCAAACATGGAAATAAACAAATGCCAACGCCGCTGTGGCAAACTGCTACCAAACATGGAAATAAAACAAATGCCAACGCCGCTGTGGCAAACTGCCTACCAAACATGGAAATAAACAAATGCCAACGCCGCTGTGGCAAACTGCTACCAAACATGGACATAAACAAATGCCAACGCCGCTGTGGCAAACTGCTACCAAACATGGAAAATAAACAAATCCAACGCCGCTGTGGCAAACTGCTACCAAACATGGAAATAAACAAATGCCAACGCCGCTGTGGCAAACTGCTACCAAACATGGACATAAACAAATGCCAACGCCGCTGTGGCAAACTGCTACCAAACATGGACATAAAACAAATGCCAACGCCGCTGTGGCAAACTGCTACCAAACATGGACATAAACAAATGCCAACGCGCTGTGGCAAACTGCTACCAAACATGGACATAAACAAATGCCAACGCCGCTGTGGCAAACTGCTACCAACATGGACATTAACAAATGCCAACGCCGCTGTGGCAAACTGCTACCAAACATGGAAATAAACAAATGGCCAACGCCGCTGTGGCAAACTGCTACCAAACATGGACATAAACAAATGCCAACACCGCTGTGGCAAACTGCTACCAAACATGGACATAAACAAATGCCAAACGCCGCTGTGGCAAACTGCTACCAAACATGGAAATAAACAAATGCCAACGCCGCTGTGGCAAACTGCTACCAAACATGGACATAAACAAATGCCACGCCGCTGTGGCAAACTGCTACCAAACATGGACATTAACAAATGCCAACGCCGCTGTGGCAAACTGCTACCAAACATGGAAATAAACAAATGCCAACGCCGCTGTGGCAAACTGCTACCAAACATGGAAATAAACAAATGCCAACGCCGCTGTGGCAAACTGCTACCCAAACATGGACATAAACAAATGCCAACGCCGCTGTGGCAAACTGCTACCAAACATGGAAATAAACAAATGCCAACGCCGCTGTGGCAAACTGCTACCAAACATGGACATAAACAAATGCCAACGCCGCTGTGGCAAACTGCTACCAAACATGGAAATAAACAAATGCCAACGCCGCTGTGGCAAACTGCTACCAAACATGGACATAAACAAATGCCAACGCCGCTGTGGCAAACTGCTACCAAACATGGACATAAACAAATGCCAACGCCGCTGTGGCAAACTGCTACCAACATGGACATAAACAAATGCCAACGCCGCTGTGGCAAACTGCTACCAAACATGGACATAAACAAATGCCAACGCCGCTGTGGCAAACTGCTACCAAACATGGACATTAACAAATGCCAACGCCCGCTGTGGCAAACTGCTACCAAACATGGAAATAAACAAATGCCAACGCCGCTGTGGCAAACTGCTACCAAACATGGACATAAACAAATGCCAACACCGCTGTGGCAAACTGCTACAAACATGGACATAAACAAATGCCAACGCCGCTGTGGCAAACTGCTACCAAACATGGAAATAACAAATGCCAACGCCGCTGTGGCAAACTGCTACCAAACATGGACCATAAACAAATGCCAACGCCGCTGTGGCAAACTGCTACCAAACATGGACATAAACAAATGCCAACGCCGCTGTGGCAAACTGCTACCAAACATGGACATAAACAAATGCCAACGCCGCTGTGGCAAACTGCTACCAAACATGGACATAAACAAATGCCAACGCCGCTGTGGCAAACTGCTACCAAACATGGACATAAACAAATGCCAACGCCGCTGTGGCAAACTGCTACCAAACATGGACATAAACAAATGCCAACGCCGCTGTGGCAAACTGCTACCAACATGGAAATAAAACCAAATGCCAACGCCGCTGTGGCAAACTGCTACCAAACATGGACATAAACAAATGCCAACGCCGCTGTGGCAAACTGCTACCAAACATGGAAATAAACAAATGCCAACGCCGCTGTGGCAAACTGCTACCAAACATGGAAATAAACAAATGCCAACGCCGCTGTGGCAAACTGCTACCAAACATGGAAATAAAACAAATGCCAACGCCGCTGTGGCAAACTGCTACCAAACATGGAAATAAACAAATGCAACGCCGCTGTGGCAAACTGCTACCAAACATGGAAATAAACAAATGCCAACGCCGCTGTGGCAAACTGCTACCAAACATGGAAATAAACAAATGCCAACGCCGCTGTGGCAAACTGCTACCAAACATGGACATAAACAAATGCCAACGCCGCTGTGGCAAACTGCTACCAAACATGGAAATAAACAAATGCCAACGCCGCTGTGGCAAACTGCTACCAAACATGGAAATAAACAATGCCAACGCCGCTGTGGCAAACTGCTACCAAACATGGACATAAACAAATGCCAACGCCGCTGTGGCAAACTGCTACCAAACATGGACATAAACAAATGCCAACGCCGCTGTGGCAAACTGCTACCAAACATGGACATAAACAAATGCCAACGCCGCTGTGGCAAACTGCTACAAACATGGACATAAACAAATGCCAACGCCGCTGTGGCAACTGCTACCAAACATGGACATTAACAAATTCCAACGCCGCTGTGGCAAACTGCTACCAAACATGGAAATAAACAAATGCCAACGCCGCTGTGGCAAACTGCTACCAAACATGGACATAAACAAATGCCAACGCCGCTGTGGCAAACTGCTACCAAACATGGAAATAAACAAATGCCAACGCCGCTGTGGCAAACTGCTACCAAACATGGAATAAAACAAATGCCAACGCCGCTGTGGCAAACTGCTACCAAACATGGAAATAAACAAATGCCAACGCCGCTGTGGCAAACTGCTACCAAACATGGAAATAAACAAATGCCAACGCCGCTGTGGCAAACTGCTACCAAACATGGACATAAACAAATGCCAACGCCGCTGTGGCAACTGCTACCAAACAATGGACATTAACAAATGCCAACGCCGCTGTGGCAAACTGCTACCAAACATGGAAATAAACAAATGCCAAAGCACAACAAAAATAGCTGACACATTTCAAAACATCCAATTCTATTTGAAATACAATAAAGCTAGTGAAATATGAATGTTGTCATCCAGACAGACAAAGCCAGATATCAGGGAGGGGTCCCACCCAGTGACATCACCTCCCCCACCCCCACCCCCACCCACTGCCATGATGTAATGTTTCACAACAATAATAGAAAGCTCAGGTGTTTATCTGTCATTGATGTCTTCAACAATGACCCCAAGGGGGACGAGGAGGGGGCTTGCACATCATTACATCACCAGCAGTGAGGGTCTTGTCTGCATGGGAAACATCTCACCCCCCTCGCCCCCCCCCCCCCCACCCCCTCATATTCAGAAGGGAAACATGAGCCCATCAGCCATTATTGTTCCTTCCCTGACTAATAGCAGTTAAATGAGACGTGAGAAACATCACCTGAGTGGAACACAAATGTAGTCAATGGCTGTGTGCTAAATGTAGAAGTTGCAAGCCAGTATGACCTCTGTCTGCCAGTATGACCTCTGTCTGCCAGTATGACCTCTGTCTGCTGACCCTTCATAATTGCAACAAAACAATGTAACAAGGCAAAAATCATGATTTGCTGCTCTTAAATCAGGACATTTTTCTGCTAACTAAATCTCCATGAAGTCTTTATCATTAAGCAGCTGCACTTTTATAAACTAGCATATGTCCAGACTAAAGTGGCACTTTTATAAACTAGCATATGTCCAGACTAAAGTGGCACTTTTATAAACTAGCATATGTCCAGACTAAAGTGGCACTTTTATAAACTAGCATATGTCCAGACTAAAGTGGCACTTTTATAAACTAGCATATGTCCAGACTAAAGTGGCACTTTTATAAACTAGCATATGTCCAGACTAAAGTGGCACTTTTATAAACTAGCATATGTCCAGACTAAAGTGGCACTTTTATAAACTAGCATATGTCCAGACTAAAGTGGCACTTTTATAAACTAGCATATGTCCAGACTAAAGTGGCACTTTTATAAACTAGCATATGTCCAGACTAAAGTGGCACTTTTATAAACTAGCATATGTCCAGACTAAAGTGGCACTTTTATAAACTAGCATATGTCCAGACTAAAGTGGCACTTTTATAAACTAGCATATGTCCAGACTAAAGTGGCACTTTTATAAACTAGCATATGTCCAGACTAAAGTGGCACTTTTATAAACTAGCATATGTCCAGACTAAAGTGGCACTTTTATAAACTGGCATATGTCCAGACTAAAGTGGCACTTTTATAAACTAGCATATGTCCAGACTAAAGTGGCACTTTTATAAACTAGCATATGTCCAGACTAAAGTGGCACTTTTATAAACTAGCATATGTCCAGACTAAAGTGGCACTTTTATAAACTAGCATATGTCCAGACTAAAGTGGCACTTTTATAAACTAGCATATGTCCAGACTAAAGTGGCACTTTTATAAACTAGCATATGTCCAGACTAAAGTGGCACTTTTATAAACTGGCATGTGTCCAGACTAAAGTGGCACTTTTATAAACTAGCATATGTCCAGACTAAAGTGGCACTTTTATAAACTAGCATATGTCCAGACTAAAGTGGCACTTTTATAAACTAGCATATGTCCAGACTAAAGTGGCACTTTTATAAACTAGCATATGTCCAGACTAAAGTAGCACTTTTATAAACTGGCATATGTCCAGACTAAACCTGCAGGGGTAAGAAACCTTAACTGTACATGTCCTCTTGGATTTGTTAGCACACGTGTAATACCCCCATACAGTCGTGTGCAGTATTCAAGCAGTAGGAGGGAATGAGCTGACTTATTGGTTCATACCGAGTGAGGCGAGACGCCAAAAGCGGCGCTTGCATGAAAAGAGCTTTTGATTTGAATGAGGCAATATCTGAGATTTGACTGTCCTTTAGAGAAGACGCTTGAAGAACTCACAGCAAGAATGAATGTCCTAGTGTACGTTTACAGCTTGAATTATGAATGTGTTTACTTTATATTTGCATGTAGTAAAGTGCTCACCAAAAAAGTTCATGGGAAATTTAAAGAAGAAAAACTGCTGTGTTGTTTGGCAACACATTTGGGGCAAACTACCACAACGGGAGCCATTACCTCCCTGCTTGGCACTCGGCATCAAGTGGAATGCACTCCCAACAGGTGTAAAAGAAAGGGCATCTCTATCCTCCTTCAAAAGCGCACTAAAACAACACCTCCAGGCAACTTCAACCCTAAACTAACACCCTCCCTTCCACATAATACCTCTTCGGATTGTAAATAATCAAATGTAAATAATGAAATGTAGACACTTTTTCTTATGATTTCTGATCTCTCTCTCTATGTCCACTACTTGCTGTACATATCCTACCAAGTCAGACCTACACTCTTTCAATGTCCATTTCTCTGATGATGCAATTGTTGATGACTGAAGTGTTGATACCAACCAAACTTAACCCCCCCTCCATATCCCGTATTGTAAATAATGTAAATAATTCAATGTATATACTCTGATGATTAACTTGTGTGATGACTGTATTATGATGATAGTATATATGATAGTATATATCTGTATCATGAATCAATTCAAGTGGACCCCAACTTAAACAAGTGTACAAACTTATTGGGGTGTTACCATTTAGTGGTCAATCATACGGAATATGTACTTCACTGTGCAACCTACTAATAAATGTAAATCTCTGTTGTTTTACGGTTCTCTTATGTATTTTAAAATGTATGTCTTAATGTATTATTTTTGAAACTGCTCTGTGACATGTGCTGTTGACCTCTTGGCCAGGTCACCCTTGTGAAAGAGATCTTATCTTGATCTCAATGGGTTTTCTTATCTGGTTGAATAAAGGTTCTATAATAAAAGTTTCAATCAATCAATCAAAAAACGTGGGCAAAAGCTATGGACATAAAAAGGAAAACACTTCAACTATGGCATGAATAAAGAAAAGGAGAAAAGAGCAGCATGGATCATCAGCATGAATAACAAGGGTGTGTCGAGGGTGATGTCGCCAGACAGACTGCCTGGCAACTGGAAGCTTAAAGAATACCGACATGATTAGTGACAGGTGCGCGAGTGCAAAACGTGAGACAGGTGAAACTAATGAGTAGTCATGGAAACAAAACAAGCAAGAGTGCACAACCAGGAAGTAAAAAGAGTCTAAAAAACAAACAGCACATACATGATCACCAGACATGACAAAGACAGCTGCTGTCCTTTCCTTTGACTTGGACACAAACATCTAGAACTTTGGTCATTCTAAGTCAGTCATTTCCAGGAGTTATCTCACCCTCTGACAACTTGTACTAATGTTTTCTAATCTTGTAAAAATGTGTACAATAAATATTACATTTTAACATTTATGTCAACTAAGATTTGCGACACATGATCATTTTGATAGTAGGCTGTTATAGCTAATTAGCCAATTACATCATGTGTTGTCTTCATTACAACACTTACATAAGTCTTTTCATTTTTTGCAACTCCAGGCTGATTATTTGTTTGTATTTGTGGTCCAATATGGCTCTTTGTGGGTTGCCGACACCTGCCTTAAACTGACAGGACATGTCAGAGGCTAATCAAACTCTGTGGACCTTGTGACTATTTCTCCCATCTTTAGTTCCATGGCTAGTCTTTTTTATAGGTCCTGTTTCCTGGCCAGGAGACTACAAGCTACCACTGGTATCCACTTTTTATATGTCCTGTTTCCTGGCCAAGAGACTACAAGCTACCACTGGTATCCACTTTGTATATGTCCTGTTTCCTGGCCAAGAGACTACAAGCTACCACTGGTATCCACTTTTTATATGTCCTGTTTCCTGGCCAAGAGACTACAAGCTACCACTGGTATCCACTTTTTATATGTCCTGTTTCCTGGCCAAGAGACTACAAGCTACCACTGGTATCCACTTTTTATATGTCCTGTTTCCTGGCCAAGAGACTACAAGCTACCACTGGTATCCACTTTTTATATGTCCTGTTTCCTGGCCAGGAGACTACAAGCTACCACTGGTATCCACTTTTTATATGTCCTGTTTCCTGGCCAATAGACTACAAGCTACCACTGGTATCCACTTTTTATATGTCCTGTTTCCTGGCCAGGAGACTACAAGCTACCACTGGTATCCACTTTTTATATGTCCTGTTTCCTGGCCAAGAGACTACAAGCTACCACTGGTATCCACTTTTTATATGTCCTGTTTCCTGGCCAATAGACTACAAGCTACCACTGGTATCCACTTTTTATATGTCCTGTTTCCTGGCCAGGAGACTACAAGCTACCACTGGTATCCACTTTTTATATGTCCTGTTTCCTGGCCAGGAGACTACAAGCTACCACTGGTATCCACTTTTTATATGTCCTGTTTCCTGGCCAGGAGACTACAAGCTACCACTGGTATCCACTTTTTATATGTCCTGTTTCCTGGCCAAGAGACTACAAGCTACCACTGGTATCCACTTTTTATGTGTCCTGTTTCCTGGCCAAGAGACTACAAGCTACCACTGGTATCCACTTTTTATATGTCCTGTTTCCTGGCCAAGAGACTACAAGCTACCACTGGTATCCACTTTTTATATGTCCTGTTTCCTGGCCAAGAGACTACAAGCTACCACTGGTATCCACTTTTTATATGTCCTGTTTCCTGGCCAAGAGACTACAAGCTACCACTGGTATCCACTTTGTATATGTCCTGTTTCCTGGCCAAGAGACTACAAGCTACCACTGGTATCCACTTTTTATATGTCCTGTTTCCTGGCCAAGAGACTACAAGCTACCACTGGTATCCACTTTTTATATGTCCTGTTTCCTGGCCAAGAGACTACAAGCTACCACTGGTATCCACTTTTTATATGTCCTGTTTCCTGGCCAGGAGACTACAAGCTACCACTGGTATCCACTTTTTATATGTCCTGTTTCCTGGCCAATAGACTACAAGCTACCACTGGTATCCACTTTTTATATGTCCTGTTTCCTGGCCAGGAGACTACAAGCTACCACTGGTATCCACTTTTTATATGTCCTGTTTCCTGGCCAAGAGACTACAAGCTACCACTGGTATCCACTTTTTATATGTCCTGTTTCCTGGCCAATAGACTACAAGCTACCACTGGTATCCACTTTTTATATGTCCTGTTTCCTGGCCAGGAGACTACAAGCTACCACTGGTATCCACTTTTTATATGTCCTGTTTCCTGGCCAGGAGACTACAAGCTACCACTGGTATCCACTTTTTATATGTCCTGTTTCCTGGCCAGGAGACTACAAGCTACCACTGGTATCCACTTTTTATATGTCCTGTTTCCTGGCCAAGAGACTACAAGCTACCACTGGTATCCACTTTTTATGTGTCCTGTTTCCTGGCCAAGAGACTACAAGCTACCACTGGTATCCACTTTTTATATGTCCTGTTTCCTGGCCAAGAGACTACAAGCTACCACTGGTATCCACTTTTTATATGTCCTGTTTCCTGGCCAAGAGACTACAAGCTACCACTGGTATCCACTTTGTATATGTCCTGTTTCCTGGCCAAGAGACTACAAGCTACCACTGGTATCCACTTTTTATATGTCCTGTTTCCTGGCCAAGAGACTACAAGCTACCACTGGTATCCACTTTTTATATGTCCTGTTTCCTGGCCAAGAGACTACAAGCTACCACTGGTATCCACTTTGTATATGTCCTGTTTCCTGGCCAAGAGACTACAAGCTACCACTGGTATCCACTTTTTATATGTCCTGTTTCCTGGCCAAGAGACTACAAGCTACCACTGGTATCCACTTTTTATATGTCCTGTTTCCTGGCCAAGAGACTACAAGCTACCACTGGTATCCACTTTTTATATGTCCTGTTTCCTGGCCAGGAGACTACAAGCTACCACTGGTATCCACTTTTTATATGTCCTGTTTCCTGGCCAATAGACTACAAGCTACCACTGGTATCCACTTTTTATATGTCCTGTTTCCTGGCCAGGAGACTACAAGCTACCACTGGTATCCACTTTTTATATGTCCTGTTTCCTGGCCAAGAGACTACAAGCTACCACTGGTATCCACTTTTTATATGTCCTGTTTCCTGGCCAATAGACTACAAGCTACCACTGGTATCCACTTTTTATATGTCCTGTTTCCTGGCCAGGAGACTACAAGCTACCACTGGTATCCACTTTTTATATGTCCTGTTTCCTGGCCAGGAGACTACAAGCTACCACTGGTATCCACTTTTTATATGTCCTGTTTCCTGGCCAGGAGACTACAAGCTACCACTGGTATCCACTTTTTATATGTCCTGTTTCCTGGCCAAGAGACTACAAGCTACCACTGGTATCCACTTTTTATGTGTCCTGTTTCCTGGCCAAGAGACTACAAGCTACCACTGGTATCCACTTTTTATATGTCCTGTTTCCTGGCCAAGAGACTACAAGCTACCACTGGTATCCACTTTTTATATGTCCTGTTTCCTGGCCAAGAGACTACAAGCTACCACTGGTATCCACTTTGTATATGTCCTGTTTCCTGGCCAAGAGACTACAAGCTACCACTGGTATCCACTTGTTATATGTCCTGTTTCCTGGCCAAGAGACTACAAGCTACCACTGGTATCCACTTTTTATATGTCCTGTTTCCTGGCCAAGAGACTACAAGCTACCACTGGTATCCACTTTTTATATGTCCTGTTTCCTGGCCAGGAGACTACAAGCTACCACTGGTATCCACTTTTTATATGTCCTGTTTCCTGGCCAATAGACTACAAGCTACCACTGGTATCCACTTTTTATATGTCCTGTTTCCTGGCCAGGAGACTACAAGCTACCACTGGTATCCACTTTTTATATGTCCTGTTTCCTGGCCAAGAGACTACAAGCTACCACTGGTATCCACTTTTTATATGTCCTGTTTCCTGGCCAATAGACTACAAGCTACCACTGGTATCCACTTTTTATATGTCCTGTTTCCTGGCCAGGAGACTACAAGCTACCACTGGTATCCACTTTTTATATGTCCTGTTTCCTGGCCAGGAGACTACAAGCTACCACTGGTATCCACTTTTTATATGTCCTGTTTCCTGGCCAGGAGACTACAAGCTACCACTGGTATCCACTTTTTATATGTCCTGTTTCCTGGCCAAGAGACTACAAGCTACCACTGGTATCCACTTTTTATGTGTCCTGTTTCCTGGCCAAGAGACTACAAGCTACCACTGGTATCCACTTTTTATATGTCCTGTTTCCTGGCCAAGAGACTACAAGCTACCACTGGTATCCACTTTTTATATGTCCTGTTTCCTGGCCAAGAGACTACAAGCTACCACTGGTATCCACTTTTTATATGTCCTGTTTCCTGGCCAAGAGACTACAAGCTACCACTGGTATCCACTTTTTATATGTCCTGTTTCCTGGCCAAGAGACTACAAGCTACCACTGGTATCCACTTTTTATATGTCCTGTTTCCTGGCCAAGAGACTACAAGCTACCACTGGTATCCATTTTTTATATGTCATGTTTCCTGGCCAAGAGACTACAAGCAAACCACTGGTATCCACTTTTTATATGTCCTGTTTCCTGGCCAAGAGACTACAAGCTACCACTGGTATCCACTTTTTATATGTCCTGTTTCCTGGCCAAGAGACTACAAGCTACCACTGGTATCCACTTTTTATATGTCCTGTTTCCTGGCCAAGAGACTACAAGCTACCACTGGTATCCACTTTTTATATGTCCTGTTTCCTGGCCAAGAGACTACAAGCTACCACTGGTATCCACTTTTTATATGTCCTGTTTCCTGGCCAAGAGACTACAAGCTACCACTGGTATCCACTTTTTATATGTCCTGTTTCCTGGCCAAGAGACTACAAGCTACCACTGGTATCCACTTTTTATATGTCCTGTTTCCTGGCCAAGAGACTACAAGCTACCACTGGTATCACTTGTTATATGTCCTGTTTCCTGGCCAAGAGACTACAAGCTACCACTGGTATCCACTTTTTATATGTCCTGTTTCCTGGCCAAGAGACTACAAGCTACCACTGGTAATTATCCACTTTTTATATGTCCTGTTTCCTGGCCAAGAGACTACAAGCTACCACTGGTATCCACTTGTTATATGTCCTGTTTCCTGGCCAAGAGACTACAAGCTACCACTGGTATCCACTTTTTATATGTCCTGTTTCCTGGCCAAGAGACTACAAGCTACCACTGGTATCCACTTTTTATATGTCCTGTTTCCTGGCCAAGAGACTACAAGCTACCACTGGTATCCACTTTTTATATGTCCTGTTTCCTGGCCAAGAGACTACAAGCTACCACTGGTAATTATCCACTTTTTATATGTCCTGTTTCCTGGCCAAGAGACTACAAGCTACCACTGGTATCCACTTGTTATATGTCCTGTTTCCTGGCCAAGAGACTACAAGCTACCACTGGTATCCACTTTTTATATGTCCTGTTTCCTGGCCAAGAGACTACAAGCTACCACTGGTATCCACTTTTTATATGTCCTGTTTCCTGGCCAAGAGACTACAAGCTACCACTGGTATCCACTTTTTATATGTCCTGTTTCCTGGCCAAGAGACTACAAGCTACCACTGGTAATTATCCACTTTTTATATGTCCTGTTTCCTGGCCAAGAGACTACAAGCTACCACTGGTATCCACTTGTTATATGTCCTGTTTCCTGGCCAAGAGACTACAAGCTACCACTGGTATCCACTTTTTATATGTCCTGTTTCCTGGCCAAGAGACTACAAGCTACCACTGGTATCCACTTTTTATATGTCCTGTTTCCTGGCCAGGAGACTACAAGCTACCACTGGTATCCACTTTTTATATGTCCTGTTTCCTGGCCAATAGACTACAAGCTACCACTGGTATCCACTTTTTATATGTCCTGTTTCCTGGCCAGGAGACTACAAGCTACCACTGGTATCCACTTTTTATATGTCCTGTTTCCTGGCCAAGAGACTACAAGCTACCACTGGTATCCACTTTTTATATGTCCTGTTTCCTGGCCAATAGACTACAAGCTACCACTGGTATCCACTTTTTATATGTCCTGTTTCCTGGCCAGGAGACTACAAGCTACCACTGGTATCCACTTTTTATATGTCCTGTTTCCTGGCCAGGAGACTACAAGCTACCACTGGTATCCACTTTTTATATGTCCTGTTTCCTGGCCAGGAGACTACAAGCTACCACTGGTATCCACTTTTTATATGTCCTGTTTCCTGGCCAAGAGACTACAAGCTACCACTGGTATCCACTTTTTATGTGTCCTGTTTCCTGGCCAAGAGACTACAAGCTACCACTGGTATCCACTTTTTATATGTCCTGTTTCCTGGCCAAGAGACTACAAGCTACCACTGGTATCCACTTTTTATATGTCCTGTTTCCTGGCCAAGAGACTACAAGCTACCACTGGTATCCACTTTTTATATGTCCTGTTTCCTGGCCAAGAGACTACAAGCTACCACTGGTATCCACTTTTTATATGTCCTGTTTCCTGGCCAAGAGACTACAAGCTACCACTGGTATCCACTTTTTATATGTCCTGTTTCCTGGCCAAGAGACTACAAGCTACCACTGGTATCCACTTTGTATATGTCCTGTTTCCTGGCCAAGAGACTACAAGCTACCACTGGTATCCACTTTTTATATGTCCTGTTTCCTGGCCAAGAGACTACAAGCTACCACTGGTATCCACTTTTTATATGTCCTGTTTCCTGGCCAAGAGACTACAAGCTACCACTGGTATCCACTTTGTATATGTCCTGTTTCCTGGCCAAGAGACTACAAGCTACCACTGGTATCCACTTTTTATATGTCCTGTTTCCTGGCCAAGAGACTACAAGCTACCACTGGTATCCACTTTTTATATGTCCTGTTTCCTGGCCAAGAGACTACAAGCTACCACTGGTATCCACTTTTTATATGTCCTGTTTCCTGGCCAGGAGACTACAAGCTACCACTGGTATCCACTTTTTATATGTCCTGTTTCCTGGCCAATAGACTACAAGCTACCACTGGTATCCACTTTTTATATGTCCTGTTTCCTGGCCAGGAGACTACAAGCTACCACTGGTATCCACTTTTTATATGTCCTGTTTCCTGGCCAAGAGACTACAAGCTACCACTGGTATCCACTTTTTATATGTCCTGTTTCCTGGCCAATAGACTACAAGCTACCACTGGTATCCACTTTTTATATGTCCTGTTTCCTGGCCAGGAGACTACAAGCTACCACTGGTATCCACTTTTTATATGTCCTGTTTCCTGGCCAGGAGACTACAAGCTACCACTGGTATCCACTTTTTATATGTCCTGTTTCCTGGCCAGGAGACTACAAGCTACCACTGGTATCCACTTTTTATATGTCCTGTTTCCTGGCCAAGAGACTACAAGCTACCACTGGTATCCACTTTTTATGTGTCCTGTTTCCTGGCCAAGAGACTACAAGCTACCACTGGTATCCACTTTTTATATGTCCTGTTTCCTGGCCAAGAGACTACAAGCTACCACTGGTATCCACTTTTTATATGTCCTGTTTCCTGGCCAAGAGACTACAAGCTACCACTGGTATCCACTTTGTATATGTCCTGTTTCCTGGCCAAGAGACTACAAGCTACCACTGGTATCCACTTGTTATATGTCCTGTTTCCTGGCCAAGAGACTACAAGCTACCACTGGTATCCACTTTTTATATGTCCTGTTTCCTGGCCAAGAGACTACAAGCTACCACTGGTATCCACTTTTTATATGTCCTGTTTCCTGGCCAGGAGACTACAAGCTACCACTGGTATCCACTTTTTATATGTCCTGTTTCCTGGCCAATAGACTACAAGCTACCACTGGTATCCACTTTTTATATGTCCTGTTTCCTGGCCAGGAGACTACAAGCTACCACTGGTATCCACTTTTTATATGTCCTGTTTCCTGGCCAAGAGACTACAAGCTACCACTGGTATCCACTTTTTATATGTCCTGTTTCCTGGCCAATAGACTACAAGCTACCACTGGTATCCACTTTTTATATGTCCTGTTTCCTGGCCAGGAGACTACAAGCTACCACTGGTATCCACTTTTTATATGTCCTGTTTCCTGGCCAGGAGACTACAAGCTACCACTGGTATCCACTTTTTATATGTCCTGTTTCCTGGCCAGGAGACTACAAGCTACCACTGGTATCCACTTTTTATATGTCCTGTTTCCTGGCCAAGAGACTACAAGCTACCACTGGTATCCACTTTTTATGTGTCCTGTTTCCTGGCCAAGAGACTACAAGCTACCACTGGTATCCACTTTTTATATGTCCTGTTTCCTGGCCAAGAGACTACAAGCTACCACTGGTATCCACTTTTTATATGTCCTGTTTCCTGGCCAAGAGACTACAAGCTACCACTGGTATCCACTTTTTATATGTCCTGTTTCCTGGCCAAGAGACTACAAGCTACCACTGGTATCCACTTTTTATATGTCCTGTTTCCTGGCCAAGAGACTACAAGCTACCACTGGTATCCACTTTTTATATGTCCTGTTTCCTGGCCAAGAGACTACAAGCTACCACTGGTATCCATTTTTTATATGTCATGTTTCCTGGCCAAGAGACTACAAGCAAACCACTGGTATCCACTTTTTATATGTCCTGTTTCCTGGCCAAGAGACTACAAGCTACCACTGGTATCCACTTTTTATATGTCCTGTTTCCTGGCCAAGAGACTACAAGCTACCACTGGTATCCACTTTTTATATGTCCTGTTTCCTGGCCAAGAGACTACAAGCTACCACTGGTATCCACTTTTTATATGTCCTGTTTCCTGGCCAAGAGACTACAAGCTACCACTGGTATCCACTTTTTATATGTCCTGTTTCCTGGCCAAGAGACTACAAGCTACCACTGGTATCCACTTTTTATATGTCCTGTTTCCTGGCCAAGAGACTACAAGCTACCACTGGTATCCACTTTTTATATGTCCTGTTTCCTGGCCAAGAGACTACAAGCTACCACTGGTATCACTTGTTATATGTCCTGTTTCCTGGCCAAGAGACTACAAGCTACCACTGGTATCCACTTTTTATATGTCCTGTTTCCTGGCCAAGAGACTACAAGCTACCACTGGTAATTATCCACTTTTTATATGTCCTGTTTCCTGGCCAAGAGACTACAAGCTACCACTGGTATCCACTTGTTATATGTCCTGTTTCCTGGCCAAGAGACTACAAGCTACCACTGGTATCCACTTTTTATATGTCCTGTTTCCTGGCCAAGAGACTACAAGCTACCACTGGTATCCACTTTTTATATGTCCTGTTTCCTGGCCAAGAGACTACAAGCTACCACTGGTATCCACTTTTTATATGTCCTGTTTCCTGGCCAAGAGACTACAAGCTACCACTGGTAATTATCCACTTTTTATATGTCCTGTTTCCTGGCCAAGAGACTACAAGCTACCACTGGTATCCACTTGTTATATGTCCTGTTTCCTGGCCAAGAGACTACAAGCTACCACTGGTATCCACTTTTTATATGTCCTGTTTCCTGGCCAAGAGACTACAAGCTACCACTGGTATCCACTTTTTATATGTCCTGTTTCCTGGCCAAGAGACTACAAGCTACCACTGGTATCCACTTTTTATATGTCCTGTTTCCTGGCCAAGAGACTACAAGCTACCACTGGTAATTATCCACTTTTTATATGTCCTGTTTCCTGGCCAAGAGACTACAAGCTACCACTGGTATCCACTTGTTATATGTCCTGTTTCCTGGCCAAGAGACTACAAGCTACCACTGGTATCCACTTTTTATATGTCCTGTTTCCTGGCCAAGAGACTACAAGCTACCACTGGTATCCACTTTTTATATGTCCTGTTTCCTGGCCAAGAGACTACAAGCTACCACTGGTAATTATCCACTTTTTGTTTAGCAGAAGAAGAAAAAACTACGCAATAAATCAGATGCAAGGGAAGCAGTTTTAGCAGCTTGCATTAAACTATCCATCCATCCATTTACTACCGCTTGTCCCTTTTGGGGTCGCGGGGGGTGCTGGAGCCTATCTCAGCTACAATTGGGCGGAAGGCGGGGTACACCCTGGACAAGTCGCCACCTCATCACAGGGCCAACACAGATAGACAACATTCACACACTAGGGACCATTTTAGTGTTGCCAATCAACCTATCCCCAGGTGCATGTCTTTGGAGGTGGGAGGGGCCTATCCCCAGGTGCATGTCTTTGGAGGTGGGAGGGGCCTATCCCCAGGTGCATGTCTTTGGAGGTGGGAGGGGCCTATCCCCAGGTGCATGTCTTTGGAGGTGGGAGGGGCCTATCCCCAGGTGCATGTCTATTGGAGGTGGGAGGGGCCTATCCCCAGGTGCATGTCTTTGGAGGTGGGAGGGGCCTATCCCCAGGTGCATGTCTTTGGAGGTGGGAGGGGCCTATCCCCAGGTGCATGTCTTTGGAGGTGGGAGGGGCCTATCCCCAGGTGCATGTCTTTGGAGGTGGGAGGGGCCTATCCCCAGGTGCATGTCTTTGGAGGTGGGAGGGGCCTATCCCCAGGTGCATGTCTTTGGAGGTGGGAGGAAGCCGGAGTAGAACCCAGGCAGTCACGGGGAGAACATGCAAACTCCACACAGAAAGGACCCGAGCCCCGGATTGAACTCAAGACTACTCAGGACTACAAAGCAAAGTACAAATCACATTTTGGATGTGATGAGTAAGAATAGTCTGTGTCACAAATGGGAGGGAATATTGCACAAACACAATGTCATTTATGGGAAAAGTTTGTCTCAGGGTGAGTATGAGAGGTTTGTGATCCAGTCAGGTCTCCTCCTCCTCGTAGTTGCATTGCTATATTCCAAAGAACACACAACAACTGCCTTTCATGGTGTTGGATATGTTCTTTCACTATCTCTGCCTTTCATGGTGTTGGATATGTTCTTTCACTATCTCTGACTTTCATGGTGTTGGATATGTTCTTTCACTATCTCTGACTTTCATGGTGTTGGAAATGTTCTTTCACTATCTCTGACTTTCATGGTGTTGGATATGTTCTTTCACTATCTCTGACTTTCATGGTGTTGGATATGTTCTTTCACTATCTCTGACTTTCATGGTGTTGGAAATGTTCTTTCACTATCTCTGACTTTCATGGTGTTGGATATGTTCTTTCACTATCTCTGACTTTCATGGTGTTGGAAATGTTCTTTCACTATCTCTGACTTTCATGGTGTTAGATATGTTCTTTCACTATCTCTGACTTTCATGGTGTTGGATAAGTTCTTTCACTATCTCTGACTTTCATGGTGTTGGATATGTTCTTTCACTATCTGTCCATTGGTGTGCAGTCACAGTGACACAATGCACTTCTTTGTAACTTTGCACTCACAAAATGCTGCCAGACAAGTACAAACAATGATGTGGTAGATCAGGGGTGGCCATTACGTGGATGGCCAGCTAGCGGGGGATGGTGGAGGGTGTGTCAGTCCATGGTGGAGGGTGTGTCAGTGGATGGTGGAGGGTGTGTCAGTCCATGGTGGAGGGTGTGTCAGTGGATGGTGGAGGGTGTGTCAGTCCATGGTGGAGGGTGTGTCAGTGGATGGTGGAGGGTGTGTCAGTGGATGGTGGAGGGTGTGTCAGTGGATGGTGGAGGGTGTGTCAGTCCATGGTGGAGGGTGTGTCAGTGGATGGTGGAGGGTGTGTCAGTGTATGGTGGAGGGTGTGTCAGTGGATGGTGGAGGGTGTGTCAGTGGATGGTGGAGGGTGTGTCAGTCCATGGTGGAGGGTGTGTCAGTGGATGGTGGAGGGTGTGTCAGTGTATGGTGGAGGGTGTGTCAGTGGATGGTGGAGGGTGTGTCAGTGGATGGTGGAGGGTGTGTCAGTGGATGGTGGAGGGTGTGTCAGTGGATGGTGGAGGGTGTGTCAGTGGATGGTGGAGGGTGTGTCAGTCCATGGTGGAGGGTGTGTCAGTGGATGGTGGAGGGTGTGTCAGTGGATGGTGGAGGGTGTGTCAGTGGATGGTGGAGGGTGTGTCAGTCCATGGTGGAGGGTGTGTCAGTGGATGGTGGAGGGTGTGTCAGTGTATGGTGGAGGGTGTGTCAGTGGATGGTGGAGGGTGTGTCAGTGGATGGTGGAGGGTGTGTCAGTCCATGGTGGAGGGTGTGTCAGTGGATGGTGGAGGGTGTGTCAGTGTATGGTGGAGGGTGTGTCAGTGGATGGTGGAGGGTGTGTCAGTGGATGGTGGAGGGTGTGTCAGTGGATGGTGGAGGGTGTGTCAGTGGATGGTGGAGGGTGTGTCAGTGGATGGTGGAGGGTGTGTCAGTGGATGGTGGAGGGTGTGTCAGTGTATGGTGGAGGGTGTGTCAGTGGATGGTGGAGGGTGTGTCAGTGTATGGTGGAGGGTGTGTCAGTGTATGGTGGAGGGTGTGTCAGTGGATGGCCAGCCAGGCATGAAAGGAATGCAGCTAAAAGTGAGCCATCATCAAGGTTTACTAAGACGTCACTTGATTGACATTCAGAGAGTGTTGTGAGATGACGCTAGCTGCTGACACATCATTATTAACAACACATGACCGACAGAAACACTTTTTATTTCAACACTCTCGCGCCGTACCTGCCGTCAAAACTCTAAAGAGCGACCGCACAGTTCCTGTCTTCACAATAAAAGCGCTGCTCCATCCTGCCTGCGCTAACAAAATAAAAGTCTCAGAAAGCTAACAAGCTACGTAGTTTGCCGCCAGTGTATTTCTTGTAAAGTGTATAAAAAGGAGTACGGAAGCAGGACAAATAAGATGGCAAAAAGCTACCACTTTCATGTGGTGTTGGACAGGAAGGAGGACTTTTGTTGTCCTCCATTGTAAAATGTGGAGGTTATCATCACTACTGTCTGATTCCTATCAATGCAAGTCATCACAATCATATTCAGTACTATACCGCCTCTAAAAAGTGCCGGTCCCCCACACCCCACCCGTTGTCTTTCTGGGTTTGTGAGCAGAGGAGCATGTTGGGCAGTGCACACACACAGAGTACTTACAAGCAGACACAGTGTGTAGACAGAAAAGGGAGAATGGACACATTTTGGTGTAAAAAGTCAAGATAAAGGTGAAGTTATAACACTGAAACACCCTCAGGAAGAGCTGCTTTAACACATGGCTAACTAGCTAGCAGCTAACATCCATCCACAGTGTTTTAGCTACTTCTAAATCACTAATCCTGGTCTCCATGGCAACAAATAAAGTAAGTTTCTTACAAGTATCATCACTGGAGGACGAGGAATAGCTAAACATGCTTCACTACACACCAAAGGAGGATACAATAGCTCACCACCGTCACAATGTAAACAAACACCATGGGTGCATCTACACCTGACATCCACTGTAATGATACCAAGTACAGGAGCGTATCTAGTCGATACTACTATGATTACATCGGTATAATATGTTTATAAAGTCAGTAAATATGTCCCTGGACACATGAGGACTTTAAATATGACCAATGTATGATCCTGTAACTACTTGGTATCGGATCGATACCTACATTTGTGGTATCATCCAAAACTAATGTCAAGTATGAAAGAAGAGAAGAATAAGTGATTATTACATTTGAACAGAAGTGTAGATAGAACATGTTAAAAGAGAAAATAAGCAGATATTAACAGTAAATGAACAAGTAGATTAATAATCCATTTTTACAGTTTGTCCCTCATAATGTGTACAAAATAATAGGTGTATAAATGACACAATATGTTACTGCATACGTCAGCAGACTTTGTTTGTTTACTTACTACTAAAAGACAAGTTGTCTAGTGTGTTCACTATTTTATTGAAGGACTAAATGACAATAATAAACTTATGTTTCATGTACACTAACATTTGTTGTTCAAACTAAGCCAATAATGACATTTGTTGTGGTGCCCTTTATTTAGAAAAGTATTGAAAAGTATGAAACTACATGTGATGTGTTTGTGTGGCGAACAGGCTAACCTAGCATGATGTTGTTGGCAAAATATGAGCGTAATGTTAGCTAAAAAATCTGCAATAAAAACACGATCAAATGTCATGTTCCCCTTCGGAAGTGAACGCCGCTAAATGTCACGTGTCAAGCCTGGTGAAAAGATGTTAGGTGCACACAAAAGATGGCAGCTGAATGTCAAAGCTGACATGAAAAGCCAGCTGGAGTGTCTGGATAAGAAATGGAAGCGAGCGACTCGCACTTCATTTGCATTTTCCCGAGGACTGACGCTCACCCAAAAATATCTCTTCTATTTCCATCATATTTGATCATCTGCTATAAATAATCCCAGACTGAGGTGGGATGTTGATGACAGCAACACAAGAGATGCTGCATGTTTACTACGTGTCTTCATGGAAGTATCCTCATGCATGTTTACTACTTCATGGAAGTATCATCATGCATGTTTACTACTTCATGGAAGTATCCTCATGCATGTTTACTACTTCATGGAAGTATCCTCATGCATGTTTACTACTTCATGGAAGTATCCTCATGCATGTTTACTACTTCATGGAAGTATCCTCATGCATGTTTACTACTTCATGGAAGTATCATCATGCATGTTTACTACTTCATGGAAGTATCCTCATGCATGTTTACTACTTCATGGAAGTATCATCATGCATGTTTACTACTTCATGGAAGTATCCTCATGCATGTTTACTACTTCATGGAAGTATCATCATGCATGTTTACTACTTCATGGAAGTATCATCATGCATGTTTACTACTTCATGGAAGTATCCTCATGCATGTTTACTATGTGTCTTCATGGAAGTATCCTCATGCATGTTTACTACTTCATGGAAGTATCATCATGCATGTTTACTACTTCATGGAAGTATCCTCATGCATGTTTACTACTTCATGGAAGTATCCTCATGCATGTTTACTACTTCATGGAAGTATCCTCATGCATGTTTACTACTTCATGGAAGTATCCTCATGCATGTTTACTACTTCATGGAAGTATCCTCATGCATGTTTACTACTTCATGGAAGTATCCTCATGCATGTTTACTACTTCATGGAAGTATCCTCATGCATGTTTACTACTTCATGGAAGTATCCTCATGCATGTTTACTACTTCATGGAAGTATCATCATGCATGTTTACTACTTCATGGAAGTATCCTCATGCATGTTTACTACTTCATGGAAGTATCCTCATGCATGTTTACTACTTCATGGAAGTATCCTCATGCATGTTTACTACTTCATGGAAGTATCCTCATGCATGTTTACTACTTCATGGAAGTATCATCATGCATGTTTACTACTTCATGGAAGTATCCTCATGCATGTTTACTACTTCATGGAAGTATCATCATGCATGTTTACTACTTCATGGAAGTATCATCATGCATGTTTACTACTTCATGGAAGTATCCTCATGCATGTTTACTACTTCATGGAAGTATCATCATGCATGTTTACTACTTCATGGAAGTATCATCATGCATGTTTACTACTTCATGGAAGTATCATCATGCATGTTTACTACTTCATGGAAGTATCCTCATGCATGTTTACTACTTCATGGAAGTATCCTCATGCATGTTTACTACTTCATGGAAGTATCCTCATGCATGTTTACTACTTCATGGAAGTATCATCATGCATGTTTACTACTTCATGGAAGTATCATCATGCATGTTTACTACTTCATGGAAGTATCCTCATGCATGTTTACTACTTCATGGAAGTATCCTCATGCATGTTTACTACTTCATGGAAGTATCCTCATGCATGTTTACTACTTCATGGAAGTATCATCATGCATGTTTACTACTTCATGGAAGTATCCTCATGCATGTTTACTACTTCATGGAAGTATCATCATGCATGTTTACTACTTCATGGAAGTATCCTCATGCATGTTTACTACTTCATGGAAGTATCCTCATGCATGTTTACTACTTCATGGAAGTATCCTCATGCATGTTTACTACTTCATGGAAGTATCATCATGCATGTTTACTACTTCATGGAAGTATCATCATGCATGTTTACTACTTCATGGAAGTATCCTCATGCATGTTTACTACTTCATGGAAGTATCCTCATGCATGTTTACTACTTCATGGAAGTATCATCATGCATGTTTACTACTTCATGGAAGTATCATCATGCATGTTTACTACTTCATGGAAGTATCCTCATGCATGTTTACTACTTCATGGAAGTATCCTCATGCATGTTTACTACTTCATGGAAGTATCCTCATGCATGTTTACTACTTCATGGAAGTATCATCATGCATGTTTACTACTTCATGGAAGTATCATCATGCATGTTTACTACTTCATGGAAGTATCCTCATGCATGTTTACTACTTCATGGAAGTATCATCATGCATGTTTACTACTTCATGGAAGTATCCTCATGCATGTTTACTACTTCATGGAAGTATCATCATGCATGTTTACTACTTCATGGAAGTATCCTCATGCATGTTTACTACTTCATGGAAGTATCCTCATGCATGTTTACTACTTCATGGAAGTATCATCATGCATGTTTACTACTTCATGGAAGTATCATCATGCATGTTTACTACTTCATGGAAGTATCATCATGCATGTTTACTACTTCATGGAAGTATCCTCATGCATGTTTACTACTTCATGGAAGTATCCTCATGCATGTTTACTACTTCATGGAAGTATCCTCATGCATGTTTACTACTTCATGGAAGTATCATCATGCATGTTTACTACTTCATGGAAGTATCCTCATGCATGTTTACTACTTCATGGAAGTATCATCATGCATGTTTACTACTTCATGGAAGTATCCTCATGCATGTTTACTACTTCATGGAAGTATCCTCATGCATGTTTACTACTTCATGGAAGTATCCTCATGCATGTTTACTACTTCATGGAAGTATCATCATGCATGTTTACTACTTCATGGAAGTATCCTCATGCATGTTTACTACTTCATGGAAGTATCATCATGCATGTTTACTACTTCATGGAAGTATCCTCATGCATGTTTACTACTTCATGGAAGTATCCTCATGCATGTTTACTACTTCATGGAAGTATCCTCATGCATGTTTACTACTTCATGGAAGTATCATCATGCATGTTTACTACTTCATGGAAGTATCATCATGCATGTTTACTACTTCATGGAAGTATCCTCATGCATGTTTACTACTTCATGGAAGTATCCTCATGCATGTTTACTACTTCATGGAAGTATCCTCATGCATGTTTACTACTTCATGGAAGTATCCTCATGCATGTTTACTACTTCATGGAAGTATCCTCATGCATGTTTACTACTTCATGGAAGTATCCTCATGCATGTTTACTACTTCATGGAAGTATCCTCATGCATGTTTACTACTTCATGGAAGTATCATCATGCATGTTTACTACTTCATGGAAGTATCATCATGCATGTTTACTACTTCATGGAAGTATCATCATGCATGTTTACTACTTCATGGAAGTATCATCATGCATGTTTACTACTTCATGGAAGTATCCTCATGCATGTTTACTACTTCATGGAAGTATCCTCATGCATGTTTACTACTTCATGGAAGTATCATCATGCATGTTTACTACTTCATGGAAGTATCCTCATGCATGTTTACTACTTCATGGAAGTATCATCATGCATGTTTACTACTTCATGGAAGTATCCTCATGCATGTTTACTACTTCATGGAAGTATCCTCATGCATGTTTACTACTTCATGGAAGTATCCTCATGCATGTTTACTACTTCATGGAAGTATCCTCATGCATGTTTACTACTTCATGGAAGTATCCTCATGCATGTTTACTACTTCATGGAAGTATCCTCATGCATGTTTACTACTTCATGGAAGTATCCTCATGCATGTTTACTACTTCATGGAAGTATCCTCATGCATGTTTACTACTTCATGGAAGTATCCTCATGCATGTTTACTACTTCATGGAAGTATCCTCATGCATGTTTACTACTTCATGGAAGTATCCTCATGCATGTTTACTACTTCATGGAAGTATCCTCATGCATGTTTACTACTTCATGGAAGTATCCTCATGCATGTTTACTACTTCATGGAAGTATCCTCATGCATGTTTACTACTTCATGGAAGTATCCTCATGCATGTTTACTACTTCATGGAAGTATCCTCATGCATGTTTACTACTTCATGGAAGTATCATCATGCATGTTTACTACTTCATGGAAGTAGCATCATGCATGTTTACTACTTCATGGAAGTATCCTCATGCATGTTTACTACTTCATGGAAGTATCCTCATGCATGTTTACTACTTCATGGAAGTATCCTCATGCATGTTTACTACTTCATGGAAGTATCATCATGCATGTTTACTACTTCATGGAAGTATCCTCATGCATGTTTACTACTTCATGGAAGTATCATCATGCATGTTTACTACTTCATGGAAGTATCCTCATGCATGTTTACTACTTCATGGAAGTATCCTCATGCATGTTTACTACTTCATGGAAGTATCCTCATGCATGTTTACTACTTCATGGAAGTATCATCATGCATGTTTACTACTTCATGGAAGTATCATCATGCATGTTTACTACTTCATGGAAGTATCCTCATGCATGTTTACTACTTCATGGAAGTATCCTCATGCATGTTTACTACTTCATGGAAGTATCCTCATGCATGTTTACTACTTCATGGAAGTATCCTCATGCATGTTTACTACTTCATGGAAGTATCCTCATGCATGTTTACTACTTCATGGAAGTATCCTCATGCATGTTTACTACTTCATGGAAGTATCCTCATGCATGTTTACTACTTCATGGAAGTATCATCATGCATGTTTACTACTTCATGGAAGTATCATCATGCATGTTTACTACTTCATGGAAGTATCATCATGCATGTTTACTACTTCATGGAAGTATCATCATGCATGTTTACTACTTCATGGAAGTATCATCATGCATGTTTACTACTTCATGGAAGTATCCTCATGCATGTTTACTACTTCATGGAAGTATCATCATGCATGTTTACTACTTCATGGAAGTATCCTCATGCATGTTTACTACTTCATGGAAGTATCATCATGCATGTTTACTACTTCATGGAAGTATCCTCATGCATGTTTACTACTTCATGGAAGTATCCTCATGCATGTTTACTACTTCATGGAAGTATCCTCATGCATGTTTACTACTTCATGGAAGTATCCTCATGCATGTTTACTACTTCATGGAAGTATCCTCATGCATGTTTACTACTTCATGGAAGTATCCTCATGCATGTTTACTACTTCATGGAAGTATCCTCATGCATGTTTACTACTTCATGGAAGTATCCTCATGCATGTTTACTACTTCATGGAAGTATCCTCATGCATGTTTACTACTTCATGGAAGTATCCTCATGCATGTTTACTACTTCATGGAAGTATCCTCATGCATGTTTACTACTTCATGGAAGTATCCTCATGCATGTTTACTACTTCATGGAAGTATCCTCATGCATGTTTACTACTTCATGGAAGTATCCTCATGCATGTTTACTACTTCATGGAAGTATCCTCATGCATGTTTACTACTTCATGGAAGTATCCTCATGCATGTTTACTACTTCATGGAAGTATCATCATGCATGTTTACTACTTCATGGAAGTAGCATCATGCATGTTTACTACTTCATGGAAGTATCCTCATGCATGTTTACTACTTCATGGAAGTATCCTCATGCATGTTTACTACTTCATGGAAGTATCCTCATGCATGTTTACTACTTCATGGAAGTATCATCATGCATGTTTACTACTTCATGGAAGTATCCTCATGCATGTTTACTACTTCATGGAAGTATCCTCATGCATGTTTACTACGTGTCTTCATGGAAGTATCCTCATGCATGTTTACTACTTCATGGAAGTATCATCATGCATGTTTACTACTTCATGGAAGTAGCATCATGCATGTTTACTACTTCATGGAAGTATCCTCATGCATGTTTACTACTTCATGGAAGTATCCTCATGCATGTTTACTACTTCATGGAAGTATCCTCATGCATGTTTACTACTTCATGGAAGTATCATCATGCATGTTTACTACTTCATGGAAGTATCCTCATGCATGTTTACTACTTCATGGAAGTATCATCATGCATGTTTACTACTTCATGGAAGTATCCTCATGCATGTTTACTACTTCATGGAAGTATCCTCATGCATGTTTACTACTTCATGGAAGTATCCTCATGCATGTTTACTACTTCATGGAAGTATCATCATGCATGTTTACTACTTCATGGAAGTATCATCATGCATGTTTACTACTTCATGGAAGTATCCTCATGCATGTTTACTACTTCATGGAAGTATCCTCATGCATGTTTACTACTTCATGGAAGTATCCTCATGCATGTTTACTACTTCATGGAAGTATCCTCATGCATGTTTACTACTTCATGGAAGTATCCTCATGCATGTTTACTACTTCATGGAAGTATCCTCATGCATGTTTACTACTTCATGGAAGTATCCTCATGCATGTTTACTACTTCATGGAAGTATCATCATGCATGTTTACTACTTCATGGAAGTATCATCATGCATGTTTACTACTTCATGGAAGTATCATCATGCATGTTTACTACTTCATGGAAGTATCATCATGCATGTTTACTACTTCATGGAAGTATCATCATGCATGTTTACTACTTCATGGAAGTATCCTCATGCATGTTTACTACTTCATGGAAGTATCATCATGCATGTTTACTACTTCATGGAAGTATCCTCATGCATGTTTACTACTTCATGGAAGTATCATCATGCATGTTTACTACTTCATGGAAGTATCCTCATGCATGTTTACTACTTCATGGAAGTATCCTCATGCATG